>NC_083777.1:6662500-6692500 GCF_963514075.1 Conger conger
CGGCTCGGAGGGACGGGGAACGTGTCGGTGGCAGTGAAGCAAGGCCACTTGTGATGGTGTGGAATACCAGCTTCCCCGTGTGCGAGAAAGTGTTTTCTTCAGGGAGAAGGCCAAATGAGTCTCCTTCAGCTCGCGGCCCTTCGGAGAAAAACACATTAACCGTTTCGTAATGGAGTTTCCTCTAATGCCACGGCGGAATAAAATGAACCAATTGAGCGTAATGAAAATCAGCTTTAGATGGTTGGGAAATTTGGGCTGCTGTTGTCGGAACAACGTGGCAGGAGAAGCTAGGGTACATTACGCCTGTGTTGTTATTGCTTTTTTCCCCCCAAAATTGGGTCCAGCAGTCACTCCACCGGTTTTAAAAATGACATAGATCATCCGCATGATAAGCATCAGCTGTTGGAATATCTCATATTGAATTATTCATTGTATTTTAAATCACCGGCAATACATGAATTGTTGTTACATCGCTGTCCATGTACTGTAGAACTGCCATCTGGATTTTTGTTTGCTAATGTCAAATATAAAAGTATGTTTTCCATTTAATATGCTATGAGAGAGCGAGAGAGAGAAAGAGAGAGGAACAGACAGAGAGGAAAAGAGGGAAAGGTAGAGAGAGAGAGGAGGAATGGCATGATGGCCCCTCCAGCCTTTGTCACAGCTGATAGGACTACAGGGGACCCACCTGCTCCAGCTCCTATACACTCTGCCAGAGGAGTGTGTGTGCAGGCCTGCGCTGAGACACTCTAACTGCACACACACACCTTTACACTCTAACTACACACACACACCTTTACTCTCTCACTACACACACCTTTACACTCTAACTACACACACACACACCTTTACACAGGCCTGCGCTGAGACACTCTAACTACACACACACACCTTTACACAGGCCTGCGCTGAGACACTCTAACTACACACACACACCTTTACACAGGCCTGCGCTGAGACACTCTAACTACACACACACACCTTTACACAGGCCTGCGCTGAGACACTCTAACTACACACACCTTTACTCTCTCACTACACACACCTTAACACTCTATCTACACACACACACCATAACACTCTAACTACACACACACACCTTTACACTCTAACTACACACACCTTTACTCTCTCACTACACACACCTTTACTCTCTAACTACACACACCTTTACACTCTAACTACACACACCTTTACTCTCTAACTACACACACCTTTACTCTCTAACTACACACACCTTTACACTCTAACTACACACACCTTTACTCTCTCACTACACACACCTTTACTCTCTAACTACACACACCTTTACTCTCTAACTACACACACCTTTACTCTAACTACACACACCTTTACTCTCTAACTACACACACCTTTACTCTAACTACACACACCTTTACTCTCTAACTACACACACACACCTTTACTCTCTAACTACACACGCACACACACACACACACCTTTACTCTCTAACTAAACACACACACACACCTTTACACTCTAACTACACACACACACCTTTACTCTCTAACTACACACACCTTTACACTCAAACTACACACGCACACACACACACACACACACACCTTTACACTCTAACTACACACACACACACCTTTACATTCAAACTACACACGCACACACCTTTACACTCAAACTACACACGCACATGCACACAAACACACACACACACACCTTTACACCCAAACGACACACACACACCTTTACACTCTAACTACACATACACGCCTTTACACTGAAACTACACACATCTTTACACTCTAACTACACACACCTTTACACACAAACTACACATGCACACACACACACACACACACACACACACACCTTTACACTGAAACTACACACATGCATTTACACTGAAACTACACACACACGCCTTTACACTCAAACTACACACACGCCTGTCTTTACCCACAAACACAGAACCATTACTGCAAATCTTTATTCATAGCCTTATAATCACCACTTATTAATTTACGCAGCACAATGCTGACTATTTTCACAGAAATCTGTATCCAAACATTTACGAGAGCCATTAGTCTGGCTGTGAATGTTTTTGTGGATTCAAATGTGATTTTTATATTTTGCTTCTCTGCTTTCATATTTTTGTCATGCAACGCTCACAGTGCGAGCCTCACGGGCCAAAAAATGAGTGAATAACCAGCCAAGCATCGGCCAGGTTAGAAAGCCTGCTTTTCCACAAGCGCTTACAAATGAGAATCCATGAGTTTTGGAGTGTTTTTACTTTACGAATAATCCATGAGGAGTCAGAACACGGAAAAGCGCATGAGACTCACAGGGCTTGTCGATCAAAAACAGTTTGTTAGAGGTTTCATTAGGAACGGAATATGCAGTTGGTACGTCCAACCAACAGAAAAACCTTTTAATTCGTCCCGCAAACCTTTTAATTTATCCGACAAACCTTTTAATTTGTCCCACAAACCTTTTAATTTATCCGACAAACCTTTGAATCTGTCCCACAAACCTTTTCATGTGTCAATCACAAGTTGATGCTGAATACATGTGCATTCAGCCGTTCAGGCGTGTGTGATTAGGTACCAATAACTTGGGGGCCAGTGCAGAGAAGGGCCAGTGCTAGAACCCACGAAACCTCGGAGCCCGTTAAACATGAAAGCGAGGACACAGTTTTATCATCTCCCGGCAGCGTGCGGGAGAAGGAAGCCCACCTCTGTATGAAGCGCGTCGGGGCGGGAGGGCCGTGGGGGAGCGCAGGCCCTGCGTGCGCGTGGGGGTGAAGGTGTTCGTGTTAATCAGGGCTCAGAGTACGGCAGCCGCCGAGCCGCCGCGCCCGTATTCCCGATCGAGAGCAATCTGTGCCGCGAAGAGCGTGAGCAGCGAGAGGCGCAGGAAACATTTGGAAAATCAGCTTGATTTATTTCTGTATCGCGGAGAGGCTGCCAGGCGACATAGGGGTCTGAGCGCACGACGTTTATTTATTTATTTATTATTTCCGTCCTTTTTTTTTTTTGGGTCAGCGATTCGGTGGGGTGGGGGGGATGGGGGGGGAGATGGCGGGTGATAGAAACAAGGACATCGGAGTAGGGGAACTAAATTCAGGGGACGCGTAGCCGTTCGGTTGGTAAAAACGTGTTTATGAAATTCTCAAACCTGAGGTATACGTCAAATACATGCCTGACTGTCCACTGTTTATTAGTTTTACATTGATGTGCTAAGCATTTATGAGATCTGTAATCTATAATTATGAGAGCTATGAAAGACACTTTTTTGTTTTTGTTTTTAGGAATATCTCGATCCCAGTCTCAGTTGTGGCCCACTGCATATCGAGTTAAATTTGTTTCCATGTTCAAAATAATTTAATATTTTTAGAGTATGTAATTGTATTGTTGTATATTCTGTAGGGAGCCTGGAGATTCTTCATAATATAGAATTGATTTAATTCCCATTTTTTCTTCCTGAGATTTTTTTCCATCGGGCAGTTTTACCTCATGTGCTTTCTGTTTGGGGAGTCAGGCCTGGGGTTTACGCCTTTGCCCTTTTGCTCTGTAAAGCGTCTTTGTGACAGTCTCCTCTAAAGGAGCTATAGAAATAATATTGAATAGGATATTTACTGAGTGTAACAGCTGAGAGAACGGAGTTTAAAGTGATGAGAGGGGAGGGTTTGGTGGGGGGGGGGGTAATTGGGAGTCATTGGGTGAGCAGTCCTGTCCCCTGGTCTGGACACGGGACCAGAGCGCCACGTTCTGCCCCCCCCTCCACCCCCCAGCCCGTGGCGCCCTGATATCTCTGCTTTTAAATCCTTTTGATCTCAAACGCACCTGTTCACTCAAGACCACTTCCACCGCTAATCCTGTTAGTTCACCGCCTTTGTAAATATTATTCCTGCCCCCTGATTATTTTTTCTGTTTGCTTCTTGTTAGTTTTCAGTTTTATCTATTTTTGTTCGGTTGTTAAAATATATTTTCACTCATGATGATATTTTCTCTGTAATGTAGCTTTGGGTTTAAAACGTTAAGGAAATGTTCTGCTATTCAGTGTAGTATTCACATACAGTATTCATATACTGTATATACAGACTATAATCATTCTACTGGATTATTGTCTTCATACTGAATGTATTGTGAATTTGTCTGAGGTATTTTATTTAATGCGTAGCTGAGATTGTTTTTGTGTGTGGCACACTGCGTTTGTGAGCGGCTGATTATGGTGTAGAGATGGTGTTGTGCTCTTTCACTCTCTGCTTCTCTGGCGTTTCTCCGCCCGTGTCACAGTGACACATCACCCCCAGCATGCCAGCATGTCACTAACCCATTATACAAGCGCCCCCACACACACACACGTGCACATATGCGCACATGCACACACACACACACGCACACACACACACACACACACACACACACACACATACAGACACAAGCATGCGCACATACACTGAGACGCACGCACACACGCAGACACCCACTCAAACACACGCACACAAACTCACACATACACATGTGCACACACATACACGCGCACACACACACATACACGCAGACACAAACACGCACACGTACTCGCACACACGCACACACATGCTCACACATACACAACACATACACCCACATATGTGCGCACACACACACTCCCTTGCATGGGGCCTCTTTAAGATGAGCAGTAATGTATACGCAGATGTGCTGCTAAATCTACAGGCTTCTGCCAACCATATGGCAGCTGAGAGAAAGATGGTCCGAGCTTCTGGAAGGGGAGAGAGGGGGAATGGGCGGCCATGTGTGCTCTGAGTGCACAGTTGTTTTAGCTGAGCAGAAAGGCTGGGGGAGATGGTGAATCACAATGAGTGGCTGTGCGGGTTCATAACAGTCTCACTGCTGCTGGAGATGAGGCTGGCTCCCGAGTCTTTACACACAGAGACACGCGCACACACACACACACACACACACACGCACACAGAGACACACGCACACAGAGACACACGCACACGCACACACAGAGACACACACACACGCGCACACACAGAGACACAGACACACACGCACACAGAGACACACACACACAGACACACACGCACACAGAGACACACACACAGACACACACGCACACACACACACAGACACACACACTGACACACACGCACAGAGACACACAAACACATATACATATACACATGCACACACAGAGACACACATACACAGAGACACACAAACACACACATACATATACACACACACACACACATACACTCAACACACACACACACATACACACACACACACGCACACACACACACTATACCCCAAAAACACCCCCACTCTACATATACACACACATCCTCTGCACAGTATTCATTCAGTAGACTCATGCTCTACACACTGTGTACATACCCCCTCTATACACTACAATCTACATACACACACACCCTGTGCCCACTATACATACTAGTGCTGTCAGACGATGGATCCATACTGCTGTTGAAAACAGGAGTCACTGGGTCTTACTGGTCATTGCTCTGCTGTTACTTGACGGACATGGTAGTTTTAATGCTGGTTCCTTGGTGTGGTCAGAATATGTATTTTCCTCCGCTGGAAATTTAAAAACGAGATTGGCACTGGCCTATTTGCAAATGGACTAGCTGGGCTTTTTTTATAAACAAAAAATGCCTAACCAGTCAAGTTAGACCTTTTTCTTTTTTCCACACTAGCTTTTTGGAGTTCTAGCATGTTGGCAGGAGACCGCTAAAAATCATGCTGATCTTAGGTTCCTCTAAAAAAGGTCCAAGAAAGTACTTTAATAGCACTTTGTTGCAACTTATCCCTCAGGATCGAAATACTTTTTAGTCCCATTCTTGAAGTGGTTTGCCTTAATTTCATTTGAACAGAATCATCATAAACGGGTTGACATAAGTGGTACACAAGTATGCATTATACACGGCAAAAAGATTAATGCACAACATTTTTATTGTATCTATTTTTAGGTACGCATCTGTTTTTAGGTAGGCGTTTTGTTCTGACATAAAATTGCAGTGCATTTGAATTTTTTTGCCGCATGCTTGCATACCATTTATGTCACGGCCTGATTATAAAAATATACCATATTCTGTAAAAGCTATCACAAATGTTAGTGTAACCTTTTATTTTCAATATTTTTGTTAAAATAAGATCTACCTACACTAGTTAGGTCTCTCGTTGTATTGGTTTTCTGTCTTGTGGACATAACGTGCAATTAACACATAAAATTGGTAAAATTCTGGCATGTAGGCCTAGTTTACGATTGAAAATTGCAATATATTCAAACATATTCAAATATAATTTTTGGTCAGTGTTGATAGGCCTCATACACACACACTCACAATCACCTGTGTGTGTATCATTCAGTATGCTCTAGTAACATGGACTTTGTTCTGTCCTGGCTAATGAATGAATGAGCCGTGTGTATTCAGGGTCTGGGCTGAGAGAAGTTCTGACTGTTTGTCAGACCCACATAGTCTCACGGTACCAAGGGGGCGCCACTGAGCCAAACAACTGCCCCACATTTACGTCTGCAGCCTGCCGGTGGTTCTTTATCAAACAAAGCTGCTTCAGTTCTGAGGCTGCGCACGCACCAGCCGCTGCGCTTAGCACTAGCCGTTCTGCTGGCATAAAAGCAGGATCAGCGTCCTTTGATTTGTTTAAATTCAAATGTTTGAGTTTTCTTTTTTAGGTATAATATGGAAATATTTAGTTAGTCTGTGAGTGTGTGTGTGTGTGTGTGTGTGTGTGTGTGAGTGTGTTTGCGTGTGTGTGCGTGTGTGTGCGTGCGTGTGCGTGCGTGTGCGTGCGTGTGTGTGAGTGTGTGTGAGTGTGTGTGTGTGTGTGTGTGTGTGTGTGAGTGCGTGCGTGTGCGTGCGTGTGTGTGTGTGTGTGCGTGTGTGTGAGTGCGTGAGACTTTGACTGAGTATTACAGTATGTTCATCAGTCTGGTCAGTAGACAGTGAGTACACTGAGTGGTGAGTGTACGTGCGTGTCTGTTTAGCTGTGTATCTCGTGTCTCTGAATAGTGGGAGTATAACAGTTGCCATGGCACTGAGCTGCTGTGCCAGGTGCCATTCTCTGGGCACTGTGTTCAGTACATCATGCAACCACACTGCAGCCAGATACCAGGAACCAGATACCAATACCATATCCTACTCTATTAGGACCCAGCGCTACCATATCCTACTCTATTAGGAACCAGAGGTACCATATCCTACTCTATTAGTGACCAGAGCTTCTATATCCTACACTATTAGGAACCAGCGCTACCATATCCTACTCTATTAGGAACCAGAGGTACCATATCCTACTCTATTAGTGACCAGAGCTTCTATATCCTACACTATTAGGAACCAGCGCTACCATATCCTACACTATTAGGAACCAGAGGTACCATATCCCACTCTATTAGGACCCAGCGCTACCATATCCTACTCTATTAGTGACCAGAGCTTCTATATCCTACACTATTAGGAACCAGCGCTACCATATCCTACACTATTAGGAACCAGAGGTACCATATCCTACTCTATTAGTGACCAGAGCTTCTATATCCTACACTATTAGGAACCAGCGCTACCATATCCTACACTATTAGGAACCAGCGCTACCATATCCCACTCTATTAGGACCCAGCGCTACCATATCCTACACTATTAGGAACCAGCGCTACCATATCCTGCTCTATTAGGAACCAGAGGTACCATATCCTACACTATTAGGGACCAGCGCCACCATATCCTGCTCTATTAGGAACCAGAGGTACCATATCCTACACTATTAGGGACCAGCGCCACCATATCCTGCTCTATTAGGAACCAGAGGTACCATATCCTACTCTATTAGTGACCAGAGCTTCTATATCCTACACTATTAGGAACCAGCGCTACCATATCCTACACTATTAGGAACCAGAGGTACCATATCCCACTCTATTAGGACCCAGCGCTACCATATCCTACTCTATTAGTGACCAGAGCTTCTATATCCTACACTATTAGGAACCAGCGCTACCATATCCTACACTATTAGGAACCAGAGGTACCATATCCTACTCTATTAGTGACCAGAGCTTCTATATCCTACACTATTAGGAACCAGCGCTACCATATCCTACACTATTAGGAACCAGCGCTACCATATCCCACTCTATTAGGACCCAGCGCTACCATATCCTACACTATTAGGAACCAGCGCTACCATATCCTGCTCTATTAGGAACCAGAGGTACCATATCCTACACTATTAGGGACCAGCGCCACCATATCCTGCTCTATTAGGAACCAGAGGTACCATATCCTACACTATTAGGGACCAGCGCCACCATATCCTGCTCTATTAGGAACCAGAGGTACCATATCCTACACTATTAGGAACCAGCGCTACCATATCCTGCTCTATTAGGAACCAGAGGTACCATATCCTACACTATTAGGGACCAGCGCCACCATATCCTGCTCTATTAGGAACCAGAGGTACCATATCCTACACTATTAGGGACCAGCGCCACCATATCCTACACTAATAGGAACCAGTGCTACCACATCCTACTCTATTAGGAGCCAGAGCTACTGTATCCTGCTCTATTAGTGATAGGCTGAGGGGCAGGACACCCATAGCCTGCAGGTGCAGCCCACCCCCACTCTGTGAAGAGCTGTGCCAGGCAGTGGCAGGGAGGGGGAGGGGGAGGGGGCTCAACAGAGGCCGGCCAACCCCCATACCCACGCCCCCACCCCCACCCCCACCCCCACCCCCAAGCCATATTGTTTCAACCAGGCAAGCTAAGCCAGCTTTTCCCACCCCCACCCCGTCTCCCCTGGGACCCCCTTCTCTTCTGGGTACTTCAGTTAGGGGCCCTCCGTCAGATCTAATGGGTGAGCAGGACCTCATTACCTTGGGTCTGTTAGTTATTCCTATTGTACCCTGTTGACAAGCCTGATTCTGAGTGGAAGTGGGGTCACTTACAGAGGTCCTATGCTGCTGATGGTTGGATATGGAAGGACCTCCTGCATTAATGGCCTTTACTACTTTAGTGCTTTTTGCAGTAGTCATATTCCATCATGTATGGGATATTGGTATTCCTTCCCAACAGAGGCACAGCTTGTGAAGAAAAGCAGTTATCGGGTGGTCAGTAGGTGCTGTGCCCATCTCCAGTGTGCTCAGAAACAAGCGTTTCAGTTTGGGCCTCGTCACGTTTACCCAGTGGGCACCGGGACTTTTCCCGGTCACAGTCCTCCTGTTCGGCGGTGGGGCCGCGGTGGTACAGAACCGCTCGGCAGAGGAGCCCAGCTCTCCGGGCACAAGTTTGTGGGCCAGTTGGGCTCGCGGGCGGAAGGTCCCGGGCTGGTCGGGCGCGGCTCCGCCCGGCGTGCGCTGGCTCTTCCAGGCCCTGTCCCTGCGTAGGGCCCCCCTGCCTGGATCCCTCTGGAAGGGGGCCGCAGGCTGCAGGCCACGCACCGCAAACCGCTCCTGCCCCGGTGCTCCCATCTCCCCAGTAAATTAACAACATCATCTGCTTACTTGTGTACCAGCTCTGGGCTATAGCAACTCTGTGTGTGTGCGCCTGTGTTTGTGTGCGAGTGCGTGGCTGTGCTTGGTGCGTCTGAGAATTAATTTAAAGCTTGATGCTACTAACAATAATAATGGCCACTCAAGAAGAGCTGGCAGGAGTTTGAGGCTTCCTGGTGGAGTAGCTCTCCAGCGGATCGTACCAAGTGACCTCGTTCACGGGGTCAACCGTTTGAAGAGCTGGCCAGTGGCTTGGGTTCAGAGGGACACGCTGGAATTAGACCACGCGTACAGCAGAATTCTTGTGTAATAATTGCAGTTTCAGGACTGGTGGTCTTCCAAAGACTACCCCAAAGACTACGGGGTTAGGGTACGCATTTGCATCTTGATACGAGATAGCCACAGGGTCTGTTGCTTTATGGGCTCACCTTAAAGACCTTAGACCCAAGACACAAGGCGAGGTGAGAAAATATTGTGATAAATTGTTTTCAATGATCTGTATGGAGTAGCAATTAAAACCAGCAGGTCCTGCAGCTCTCCACGACCGAGGTTGGAGAACCGCGCATTAATTGGTCGCCTGCATAGATGCACTGTTTGTAAAGATCAGTCTCCAGTGTGTAAACCCTAGCTTGTAGTGCTGTAAAGTAGGACTGCTGTAGACTATAGGCTAACCAGATGGCCAGCTCTTGCCAGCAGAAGGTATTGACAGAGGGCTGTGTTGTGACACAGAGCTTCCATTCACCATAGTCCTCAGTCAAGATTCATCAAACTGGAATCCTCCACTCCAGCAGAAGGGAGACAGAGCTGTCCATGATAAAAAAATTAATCTGGCACTAAGTATATCGCGTGTGCGCGTAGGATCCACGGCTGTGTGACTATGTCTCAGTGAGTCCCGGAGCCAGCAGGCGGGGTCTTTCCACCCCAGGAGCAGAGGTGCCCGGCCCAGTGCCTGTGCCCATGCTCTGTGCGCTAAGCTGTATTAAAAAGCTAATTAAGCTGTGTGCCGGTGAGTGCTCTCGCGGCGGGAGAAGGCTCACATTTAATCAGACCCCTGCTGCGTGCCAGCGTACCTCCTTCCCCTTGTGCTCCCGCCAAACCCCCAGACCTCACACCTCTCTCCCTTTCCCTCTCGCTCAGACCCTCCGGCTGGCCACACGGAGCGAGGCGGACCCCAAAACCTGCGTTAGTCAGGGTAGCGCGTTTCGGAGCGCTAGCGCAGGGCGTTTCAGAGTGTAGCTGAGTATCTCAGAGTGTTAGTGGGTTGTGTCTCAGAGTGTTAGTGGATTGTGTCTCAGAGTGTTAGTGGAGTGTATCTCAGAGTGTTAGTGGAGTGTATCTCAGAGCGGTAGCTGAGTATTTCAGCATTAGCGGTAGCTGGGTTGTTCAGAGTGTTAGCGGTAGCTGGGTTGTTCAGAGTGTTAGCGGTAGCTGGGTTGTTCAGAGCGGTAGCAGTAGCTGGGTTGTTCAGAGCGGTAGCTGGGTTGTTCAGAGTGTTAGCGGTAGCTGGGTTGTTCAGAGCGGTAGCAGTAGCTGGGTTGTTCAGAGCGGTAGCTGGGTTGTTCAGAGTGTTAGCGGTAGCTGGGTTGTTCAGAGTGTTAGCGGTAGCTGGGTTGTTCAGAGCGGTAGCAGTAGCTGGGTTGTTCAGAGCGGTAGCTGGGTTGTTCAGAGTGTTAGCGGTAGCTGGGTTGTTCAGAGCGTTAGCGGAGTGTATCTCAGAGCAGTAGCTGGGTTGTTCAGAGCGTTAGCGGTAGCTGGGTTATTCAGAGCGGTAGCTGGGTTGTTCAGAACGCTAGCGGTAGCCGGGTTGCTCAGAGAGTTAGCGGAGTGTATCTCAGAGCAGTAGCTGGGTTGTTCAGAACGCTAGCGGTAGCTGGGTTGTTCAGAGCGTTAGCGGTAGCTGGGTTATTCAGAGCGGTAGCTGGGTTATTCAGAGCGGTAGCTGGGTTGTTCAGAGTGTTAGCGGTAGCCGGGTTGTTCAAAGCGTTAGCGGTAGCTGGGTTTTTCAGAGCGTTAGCGGTAGCTGGGTTTTTCAGAGAGTTAGCGGTAGCTGGGTTTTTCAGAGCGTTAGCGGTAGCTGGGTTTTTCAGAGCGTTAGCGGTAGCTGGGTTTTTCAGAGAGTTAGTGGTAGCTGGGTTTTTCAGAGCGTTAGCGGTAGCTTGGTTTTTCAGAGCGTTAGCGGTAGCTGGGTTTTTCAGAGCGTTAGCTGTAGCCGGGTTGCTCAGAGCACGAGCAGAGCCATGTCCTCATTCCCTGCTCTCCTGCGCAGCGTGGTGTGGGGGCGGGGGCAGCTCGGTGCCAGGCTCCGGAGGCGAAGCGAGAGGGAGGCAGCCGCTCCAGCCCGGGACAAGCTGGCCACTGCAGCCGGGGAGGAACACGCTCTCCAGCTCCGGCAGGGCGGGGGGGGGGGCACAGACGGCACTGCCCCAGCCAGCAGGAGAGGGGCATCTGTCTCCACCCCTCAGCAACAGCTAGGGGCCTCCCCCTGCTCCCCCCCCCTCACCCTGCCCCCGAGGTGCTCACACGCTACCCCACCTCCCCGGAGGAGCCCCACAGCACCGCCAGCCCCGCCCCGTTTCTGCCTCTCCACCAATCACCCGCCGCCCATAATCCTGCCCTGTGCCGTCCGCAGTAGTTGGAAACATTCTCATTATTACGCTGAATAATTTACCGGTGCTCGTGTTGGGCAGGCACAGGGTATCATACACGGCCTTTTGTGTGCCTTTGTGCGGAGAGCGCAAGGAAGAGCCTGTGTGGCCATCCTGACTGGGCTCTGAACCGGCTCAAACAGGCCCCGTTTATCACCCGGCAACATCTGAACTTTTACCACAAGCAGACTTTATATATATTTTGTTAAAAGGTCAAAAAATCTGTTTCTTGATCTTTCTGTATCCCACGGGACTAACTTCGGTTATATACGGCACACATGACTAATTGGGTGGGCTTCCCACACATGAACAAAAACGCGATTAATATTCAGCCAAATTCAAGCACGATATTGTTTATTCTGGGATGGCTTCTTTAATCCAATATGTATCCTTGAATATTTCTCAGACTGTTTGTTTATCTGCACAGTGGGGTTATGTTGAATGGAGAGGAGGTTACTTGGATTACATTTTTTGGACACAAAGCTCCTGAATCCATCCAGATTTTTAACTTGACAGATTCTTAAAGATGACATGTTGAATTTGCTCACCACTCTGTGGAAGCCAATGCCTCCTACATAATTTCATGTATTTAAAAATCCAGGCAATGTGGCTGTTGTTCCATTTCACGATATGTATTAACAGTTTCTCATGTCCAAATTTGAAGGCATGATTTATATTAATAGTATTTAAAGATGTTTGCATTTAAATGATCGATTGAGTATGGATCACTGCTGACTGCTTTATGGGGTATTCATGTTTAAACCCTCTTTTATCCTCAACCACAAGTCACTCCTTAGAACAATAAAAACAGATCAATACGATTCATTATATTTCTAAATAAATGTTATATATCATACCAATATGTAGCAGTTCAGTAATGCAGTTGTCCATTTGATGTCAATCACCATGGAAGAAATTTAATAAATCAATCAGGGATGAGGGTTTAAACAGTGCGATACTTTATAAAAGAGTAAAATCAAATACAATAACAAAACAAAAACATAAAAATCAGCACAGGAAAATGCATTTTGCATAATCCTTCCATGTTACTAGTGCTGATTTATCAAGCATAACATCTTTGGCTGCCAAGTCTAATACAATACTAACTAAATTATTAATACAACAATAGCTAAATTAATTTAATGTACTGTAATTAATGTACATGTCATAAAATGTAGTATAATATAATCTAATATTAATGGTTTAAGATAACAGAATGCATCTAACTTTAGTATTTCCTTATTCTACACGTATCATACTTGATGCTGTTATAAGTTCGCAGCTGGAGTGTTGGCCTTTACTGAATAATGATTCTGCCTCCATTTTAGTTAATCACTGCACTCCGTCTGCCCCGTGCACCACTGTATCAAACTGGACCAGCAGTTTGGGGTTTTTGTGGATATTTAGTAAACTGAAGGAGGACAGAGGAAACGGTCTTGAGTGACCCGTGGAAGGCGGTGCTGTGATGGGTCGGTAATCGGCTCCCTGGTCTGTGTCTGCAGGCTGCAGCAGCTGGACGAGCACTGCCAGGCCAGCGCACAGCAGGTCATGGAGCTCCTCGGCAGACAGAACCAGCTGATGCAGGAGCGCCACATCCTCACCGAGGAGATGCACAACCAGCGCACTCAGGTACCGCCGTCTCTAAGCCTGGCTCAGAGTTTACATCACACACTGAGTTTAAACCCCACTCTCACTGAGTTTAAACCACACTCGCACTGAGTTTAAACCACACTCGCACTGAGTTTAAACCACACTTGCACTGAGTTTAAAGAACACTCACACTGAGTTTACACCACACTCGCACTGAGTTTACACCGCACTCGCACCGAGTTTAAACCACACTCACACTGAGTTTACACCAGCTCATAGCTGCACTGCAACAGCGCAATGCTACTGGCCCAGCCTTCATCAGTGTGGGGCACGATGTGTGATGTCATTAGTTACTCTCGTGCTGTAGTTAGATAGCCCTGAAAAATAAGGAACTGCGCATACTAAGCCATAATCACAGCTCCTTATGGAGGAAGGCCAGCCTGAAAGGGAAACATGAGAAACATATACACAGCACATACACAATATCCATACACACAAACACAGGGACTCACTCGTACACAGACACACACACACACAGCACATACACAGACATGCATACACATCCATACACACAAACACACATGCACACACACACGGACACACACATGGACACACACACATGCACACACACACAGACATACACATCCATACACACAAACACACAGGGACTCACTCACAGACACACACACACAGACACACACATGGACACACACACATGCACACACACACGGACACACACATGGACACACACACATGCACACACACACGGACACACACATGGACACACACACATGCACACACACACGGACACAAAGACACAGACCCACACAACAGAAGCTGCAGTGTTACGCCAGGCTGGACCAGGCAGGTTCTCCTCCAGATTGACGCTGGGGGCATGTGACTGTCTGTGCAGGGTGAGGGAAACACTCACCCTCGCGTTTCACTTCCACTGACCTGCCAACTGCGTTTCTCGAGAACGAAAACCACTCTTTTATTTGTAAGTTAGCATTGAGGACCAGTGGTGACTGAATCCAGGTCCTAGAGTCTGTTCCAGATGGTGCAGACAAACACAGATCCAAAGTAGGCTGGGAGCTTCGAGAGGAGCTCAAATTTTATATATCCTGTAATTAAGCTCAAATTTTATATATTGTGTTATCAATTCCAAATCTGATATTTAATTAAGCTCAATTTGTATATAATGTAATGAAGTTCAAATTTTATATATTGTGTAACAGCAAAAAATCATATTCATCCAATTATTCATCTGGGATTTAGCAGACAGCCACAGATCCAACATTTAATTAAGATATATTTTTATATAATGTAATGAAGTTAAAAAATCATATTCATCCAATTATTCATCTGGGATTTTGCAGACAGACACAGACCCAACTTAATTACTGGATATACAAAAAATATATACCTCAAATTCTATATATTGTGTACAGTATTTCACCTCAAATTGTATATACAATATCATGCAATTAAGCTCAAATTTTATATATTGTGTATTTCAGCTCAAATTTTATATATAATGTAATTTAATTTAATGTAATAATGTAATGTGGTTTAATCATTTAATTCAACTCAGTTTTCATATAATGTAATTCATGTAGTAATTCATTAAAATGATATATTGTGCAACAGCAAAAAATCATATTTATCATCTGGGTTAAAACATTTTTTATTATGTTTATTACATACAGAAAAATGGCAGTTTTCAATTAGGTCAGTCTATTATGTTAGCCCTAGTGTTAGGGCAAACTGTAATATTGTATTATATTATAATCATATAACAGCAGAGCCCTTGGAAAGCCCTCCACCAGAGGCTCCTCAGCAAAATGGAGTCAGTCACTGGAAGAGCACAGCCAGTTCTGTATGGGTTTCCCACAGCGTGCATGTTTAATGCCCGTTTAAAACAATTTCAGCTTTGTTGCCCTTTATTCCTGCTACCTTGGTGTCATGTGCATTAAATATGTCCTGCAAGTAGGCAGGTAAGTGTGAATGTGTTTGTGAGTGTGCAGGTGAATGAGTATACAGGTAAGTGTTAATGTATGAGTATCACACAGGTATATGTGATTGTGCAGGTGTGTGTACAGGTATATTTGATTGTGCAGGTGTGTGTACAGGTATATGTGATTGTGCAGGTGTGTGTACAGGTATATGTGATTGTGCAGGAAAGTGTGTGTGTGGGAGTATGCAGGTGAGTGTACAGGTATATGTGATTGTGCAGGGAAGTGTGTGTGTGGGAGTGTGCAGGTGAGTGTACAGGTATGTGTGATTGTGCAGGGAAGTGTGTGTGTGGGAGTGTGCAGGTGTGTGTACAGGTATATGTGATTGTGCAGGGAAGTGTGTGTGGGAGTGTGCAGGTGAGTGTACAGGTATGTGTGATTGTGCAGGAAAGTGTGTGTGTGGGAGTGTGCAGGTGAGTGTACAGGTATGTGTGATTGTGCAGGGAAGTGTGTGTGTGGGAGTGTGCAGGTGAGTGTACAGGTATGTGTGATTGTGCAGGGAAGTGTGTGTGTGGGAGTGTGCAGGTGTGTGTACAGGTATGTGTGATTGTGCAGGTGAGTGTACAGGCATGTGTGATTGTGCAGGGAAGTGTGTGTGGGAGTGTGCAGGTGAGTGTACAGGCATGTGTGATTGTGCAGGGAAGTGTGCAGGTGAGTGAGTGAGTGTGCAGGTGAGTGTACAGGCATGTGTGATTGTGCAGGGAAGTGTGCAGGTGAGTGAGTGAGTGTGCAGGTGAGTGTACAGGCATGTGTGATTGTGCAGGGAAGTGTGCAGGTGAGTGAGTGAGTGTGCAGGTGAGTGTACAGTTTAGTGTGAATGTGAGCATGGCCTGCCGGTGTGTGTGTGCAGGCAGGTTGTGTTTTAGTGCAGTGACAGTCTCCCGCACTTGATTAGATTTGATTGCAGATGACTTGCTCAGTTTGGTGTGTAATCACACGTAACTGATGAAAGGGGGAATAGGAGGAACATATATACAGTAGATGTTAATGTGCACTCTGATGCACCAGCAGGGGACGCTGTTTACAACATTACATTATACATTATTTGTTTTGTGCAAGCTGAAAATCTCAGCTTAAAAAATACAAAATAAAAGTTAAAATCTGTTTTGAGTTGAAGCAGGTGAGTGCTGCTAAGCTCTGTTGCAGTAAGGGGGCTGAACATGGAGGCTCAGAGTACCCCTGTGGGCCTGCACCCCGAAATCCTGCCCAATAGGGCTTGAGCAGGGCGGGGCCTCGGTCCGATTGGCATGCCTCCTGCCCAATAGGGTTGAGCGGGGCAGGGGCTCGGGTAGAGAGATCAGAAGGCCGTGTGTCTGAGATCAGGCGGTGTTCACAGAGCTCAGCTGAAAGCTGCAGGTTTGTGTGGGCTGCGGCTCTGACTGTGTGTTTGTATCTCTGTTCCAGTTTCCTGCCACTGCAGGGTCTGAAGCTTGAATCCTGGGCAGCTGCGGATAGAGGAGCCGCACGCGCAAGGGTTCTTCAGCTTCCAGTCCGACTGTTCACCAAACTCCCATCCAAAATGCCATCAGACAGGAGGCCCTGTGTGTGTGTGTGTGTGTGTGTGTGTGTGTGTGTGTGGATACCTGCTGGTGTTACCGGGGCTCCCCTGCAGGGCGGCGCTGCTCCCACAGAGGGTCAGTCCTCCCGCACAGCTGCGCGTATCCCAGGGTGCCGAGCACCTGTCAGGGGCGCTCTGCGTCACGCGTGCAGTCGCAGCCGTGCAGGAAGCTGCAGCAGCGCTGCTCGAATGTGCTTCCCTGAGGCCTGGGAACACTGCAGGAAACGGCTTTAAACCCGCCTCGCTTTTGTATTTTTTTTATTGTCAATAAATTTCTATTTACACAAATGTGTCACTGATCTCATCCTTCAACACCACACTCTTAACTACCGTCAGTATGTTCAATACAAAGTGGTATTGGGGCTTTATAAATGCAGCATTTCTCTATGCATTAGATGTCTCCCTGGGCCCTGTTCCACAAAGCAGGATTGCTGAGATAAACTCACAAAATAAAACTTGTAACATCTCTTTTTCCTTCAGTTCCAGTTTTGGGTGGGGTCCGGGTAATTCAGTAATCCTGTTTTGAACAGACCCCTAATTCCTACTAACTTCTGGCATTATCACTCAGGGCTGGTCAGCTTGCTGGCTTCCTCTGGTATTGTGGAATATGTGGCTGTAAAGTAATTTAACCCAGGAGCATACACCATTAACCCCCACTATCTCTGCACCCATACGGGCACAAGCCGTGAAACCTGGGGAGGCGTGGCTCCAAATTACAGATGGGTGACCCATTTTTAGGGTTAACATCAGATTTTGGATTTAAGGACAGCAAACTAAGCAATCTGGGAGAATGCAATCAGCCTCCCGTGCACACAGTGCACGTAATTTCTACGTACAGGGTGTCTGTAGCCAGACTCCCGTATGTAGCTTTTATTACCAGGTATGAATTTTAAGACTCCGTAATTTGGTTTCCATTGTAATGTTTTTTGATTTGGAACTAGTATGTAATTACGTGTATGTAACCTGCCTGGTAAAATAAATTGTTAAAACTTGATCTGTGTGGTTTCGCATACTGACACTCAAAGTTATACAGGGAATGCTTGGTTTACCCCCTCGAACTGGTCTAGGGAGGATGAATATTTACGCTTAATGTATCACGGCATATAGCACCCGTAGACCTATGTTGGTAAATCCCTCGCCTCCGCGTGGTAGTTCATTCATGTCGAGCACAGCCGTAGCTATGTTGGTCTGCTTGGGTCCCTAGGCTGTAAACGGATATACCCGAGAGTAGCTATTCCTGCGACCTCTGTGATGACTACAGATAGCTAGTCAGTTTGTGAGACGTGCACATAACGCGCGATGTGACATGAGGTGGTACCAGCAGAGGACTGTTCGGAGAGTAAATCTCAGTACAGGATTCCTATAGCGATCAAGTCAAAATTATCAATAAGAAATCTACCTAATGTGGATAACTAATCTAGATTATTATTCTAAAATGGAGTCAGATAAACGAAGGTGAATCTATTGGCCCTATTGTGGAGATTCTTGGTCAGCCCGGACCAGTAAAGAGCGGAAGGCAGAGTGGTACTCCTGTCTTTGTATCGTGGCTTGTTTATTGGCTGATCTAGACTCTCCGCATAGGGGCCACTAATTTTTAACCCTACTAATATTCTTTCAGCAACACCAGAAGGACGAGCACGCTGATACCTTCAGCCCTCGCTAAATTCCGTCGTTGGGTTGGCGTGGGGTTTCACAAGACACAGGCAGCAGAGACCAGAGATCAGCCGGGGCAGATTGACATAGTGCTTTATTTAAGCCGTCTGTAAGAAGGAAAATAATGTGCGCCCTATCATATACATTTACGTGTAAAAATACTAAGGATGTACAGTGTACAAAAACAGTTTCTTGCAGATCATTTTCACATCCTTGTGGGTCCTATACGCAAGGAAATACAGTATTCATATTCTTTAAATATTACTGACAGTAATACATTTGTTTGAACGTTTTTTTTTTGTTTAGTCCCTTCTGCTTAAAATCCTTAACCACATGACTAGATCTTAACACCTATTGACAGAGCTAGCAAGGTCAAGAAATGTCACAAACTCTAAAGCTACATGGACGTAAAATTAATTACAAGTTGTTGTTTTTTTGTTTTTTTTTGTCTTTTTAAGATTTGTCATTTTTTCTTTAAATAAATACTTTACAATTCATGCTCGTTCATAATACACTACCAGGAGCAAGATAACAAGAAAATCTGTTGTAGACAGTACAAACAGTAGCAGCAAAGTATGTACGTTGAGGTGTAAAATATATATTATATATAGACCCTGCAGTTAGTAAGGATAGAACCCACACCTTTACTTGGCCGAGTCACGGCTAAGGGCACACACCCCCTCCTGCCCCCTGCCCTCCCCTCAGGAGATACTGACAGTACACTGACCCCCTCCTCCCCTCAGGAGATACTGACAGTACACTGACCCCCTCCTCCCCTCAGGAGATACTGACAGTACACTGACCCCCTCCTCCCCTCAGGAGATACTGACAGTACACTGACCCCCTCCTCCCCCCAGGAGGTACTGACAGCACACTGACCCCCTTCCCTCCCTCCAGGAGGTACAGACAGCACACTGACCCCCCTCCCCTCCCCCCAGGAGGTACTGACAGCACACTGACCCCCCCCTCCCCTCCCCCCAGGAGGTACTGACAGCACACTGACCCTCTCTGCGGAAGGGCACTCCCACCATCACCCCGATGGCCGTACAGAACGATGAAGCGATAGGTTGTGTGTTTTGGCGTACATATATCCTTCTCTTTAAACATTGTTTAACCTGTGAGCTGTTTTTACGGTAACCGTCGAAAGACACTGCTGTGGCAGAACTCTCCGATGAGGCGGGCTATTGGCGGTGGTGAAAAAACACCTCCGCGCCCGTCGTGTCAGACGTGTCCGGACGCTCGGGGGGGGGGGGGGACCCGGGAGAGGACGGGGTGTGAGGAATCATGGGAGAGGTCAGGCCCCATCAGTGTCGGTGAGTAAAACCTGTCTCCTGGCAGCTGCTCTAACATCGCACCTCCACACCTTATACAATATTACATTTTTACAAAGAAAAGACAGACTTAGCATGAGCCTCATGGAGTGGGGAATAAGGAGGAAGATCTGTGCTTTTCTTTATTTATTTTTTTACAAACATATTAAGCAGGGACACCATTTCCTTTTCAGCCTGAAATATAAAAAAGTGCAACAGAGACAAAAAAAGCTGCTGTATGTTTGGAACATTTTTTCATTTTTTTGCAGACTATGGAATCAAAAGTGTTTTGTTCTATGCATTTTCTGACCATTAATGTCAAAAAGATCCTTTTTGTTTCAGTAGTATACACCGCAATACCATAAATGACTTTTCCATGCAACTCCCCTATCCCCTGTTTTCCTATAGAACCAGCTCCACTGCTAATTTACAAGTGCATATTCAACATCATCAAACGATTATTTGTCAGGACATATTAAGCCGAACATTAACACCGAACTGCTTGGCTTAATATTTAGCTTCTATTACCCATATAACTGATCTGCTGAAGTGATCTCAACATGTGGCTTAGCTGAACATAAACCTAGAATACGTTTTGTGTGACCATTAATATGCCAACAAAAATCACCTCTTTATGTGAACAAAGACCTGAACCTTGAACTAAAGGAGACAGGGAGTCCAGTCTCCAAGGCCAAAGACGAAGGACTGAGAGGCAGCCAGACAGGAAGAGAAGCAATCCAAATATATCTGAATTATCTCCAAATATATGGAGCCTTTCAGTTGCTCATCAGTAAATAGAATGTGGCCGAGATAAAAAAAGAAACAACAAAACAAGAGTCTGCAGTAAAAGCCCATTTTCTGTGCATTTAGTTTCTTCCCCAGACTGTTACATTAATACTGTTCTTTCATTCAAAATAAAACCTCTTTCCGCGGAACTAAAATGTAAATTTTGGAAGACAATAACTGATGCCAAGAATTAAATTGGACTTTAATCATTACCTCAGTAACCTCAGTGCTCCAAATGCAGTAAATTAGACCCCTTGAATTAGATGTTTGGGTCTTCTGGATCACTGTACTGCGCCACACTAATTTGCAGCCTAGCACAAAACTTCAGCACAGCGGGGAAGAGCAAATATCCATGTAAATTGTGCAGATGTCATATATTGTACGTACACTGCCTAAAACCAACAGGGCAACAGCCCATTGAAATCACACTTTATTTAGCAGAGTGAATTACTCGGGGAACAGCAGGACAACTGTATGTACCCTGTTGTGAAACTCCTCATGAACGTGAAAGAGCTTTGGACTGGTCCTCCTATGGTAATCCCAGGTCCTTCCCATGATCCCCTTCTTAATGTGAACTTCCTGCCCTGTCATAAGAGTAGCATTATTTCTTGGCTCAGTTTGCAACAGTGGCTCATAATCAGCCAGAACAACCCGCACGGGCCTACCGCAGCACTCAATAATGACGTTTGTACGCAGTTTTTGAAATGCTGGGACTCACAGCACTACCAGGCCCTACCCCTTCATTATCGAACAGTCCACGTCAATGGCTGACACAGCAGAGCAGTACACAGGGTTGAGATGAACAGCAATGCTTAGTGGAAACATGCTAACGTGGCTAATTTGGCTGTCTGATTGTGGCAGCACTGTCGGGAGGTGCTCTTCCTCCCGGACCCTGGGAAACGGATGTGCTGCATGTTCATCAGTCCTTATCAGCCTTCTAACAACCAGCTTCTTCACCGCCCATCCACCCGGTCACGTACGGCTGCCTCCTAACCCAACACCATATATTCTGATATCCATATTATTATCAAATGTAATCAAATGACTCCTTACGCAAGTCCATCGCAGACATTCAGACTCAACTTCTCTTTCTCTCTTTAGGACTGCTTGGTTACTTGTCTGACAAACCAAGTGTCTGAGCGCAACATTGCTTCAATACCCAACAGACCCCAACATCCAAAGATCCCAAAAGGTAGGGGCCATAAAACTCAGGAACCCCAACCCCCAAGGACCCAAATACTCAATGGCTCCAAGACCCAAGGACCCCAAAACCCAGGTCCCTCAACACCCAAGGACCCCAATACTGGACTAGATTTAACTCCATAAAGCACTCTGACAACACCTCTTGCACCTTTACTTTTATCTCCAAACCACACACCACGGTTATTCTGCAACCATCTCCAAACCACACACCACGGTTATTCTGCAACCATCTCCACACCACTCACCGTGTTCACTCTACTTCAACCTCCAAACCACACTGCGTTTACTCTAGAACCATCTCCAAACCATTCACTGTTTCCATGCAACTTCAACCTCCAAACCACACATCACGTTCATTCTGCAACCGTCTCCAAACCACAGACTACCTTCATTCTGCAACCATCTCCAAATCACACATCGTGTTCACTCTACTTCAACCTCCGAATCACACAAGCATTTACTCTTCAACCATCTCCACCACACACCGTGTTTACTCTACATAATCCTCCAAACCACATACCGCATTGAATCTGCAACCAACTCCAAACCATATACTGCGTTTACCCTGCAACCAACTCCAAACCACCAGTGGAATTAAAGTGAAATCACTCACAAAAATACAGTCAGTCAAATACAATTTATGTAGAATTCCTTTGAAATGCATTTGTGCTTGAAATGCATTTGCATACTCATTTTATGTGAAAACAAAAAAGATTTTGTGTTGCTAAAATACAGTAAATTATGTATGCAACTGAATGCAAGAGATTTACTAACATTACGTTAATGTAAATGTATATATTTTTGAGAAATAAAATGCACAGTAAGCTATGGAAGCATTTGAATTAATTTCTGAACAATTTTAATGTCAAGCTTGTTTCCTGTAAGGATTCTTATGCTCAGCATATAGCAGGTGAAAATATATGTTTATATACAATAACTATGGACAGCCGTAGAGAATAATAATCTACACTGGGTCCAGTTATATCCTGGACATTATGTTTAAGACTGAGTTGGGGAAACGTCTGCCATGAATATATGAAAAGCAAGCCTGGGACTACTCGATTCAGTGCAAAGTTGCGAGTGTGTGCATGCGACTGTTTTTCTCAAATAATTTCTCTGCTCCTTCCTCAGCCAGGCAACATAGGAACTACACTGACTCCACTGGAAATACTCTCAGTCTTCGGGAGGAAGACTCACACAATTCTTTATGGTCCCAAAGGATCTCTACTGATCTAAGAGAAAATTCTTCTGAACATTGTCATTTCAGGCAGCTGCCACAGATGTGGGGATTGAGAGACTGGTTAAGCGCAGTGTTCATGGAAAACAGAGTAACTCGTGTAACTGCTAATCTCCTTCAGTGCTGATCACACATGCAGATAGGGTGAATGAAGAACAGCTTCTCGTCCATCTACTCAAGACCGTCTACAGTATACATGTTGGACTCGTGAACTATGCGGCACAGTGTGACTTGGAGTTGAGTCAGCAGTTTCTTATTGAACGGACCTGTTCAGACACAAGGGCGTTTGACAGTACAGCCCCTGTACAGTAAGTGCTTTCTTAGAAGAACCATCCATTTGGACTTCTACAGGACTTTTTGTTTGAGTTAAACTTGCAGACACAGCAAGCAGCCAGCCAGAACTGGAGTTAAGCCTACAGACACTATGGCCCTCCAGGACTAGAGTTAAGCCTACAGATTCTATGGCCCTCCAGGACAAGAGTTAAGCCAACAGACACTATGGCCCTCCAGGACTGGAGTTAAACCTATACACACTGGAGTTTGAGATCTCCAGTAAAGTAAATCCACACGGGCATGGCCAGATGTTTGTCACACTGGGTTGTTCAGCTCACACAGCCCTTTCACCAGAGGAACAAAATCGAAATCAAACATTCTGGAAAAAAAAAAACCATTTAGCCCCTGAAATGCACAAAAATGAATACTAATAATAAATAAATATTACCACAGTAATGGCTATTAAAATAACATGCTGGCAAAAAAAGAACCAAAAACACAAAAGAAAAAATGGGGAAAAAAGGCCTTAACACTTTGCCAAACTACATTCTTAAGCCATTTAGAGGTGCCTTTTAGATCCAGAACAAGACTGGACAACACTCGTAATAACCAAAATAATTAAATTACAAGAACAAATAAATTAAACAATTTGAAGCAAAAATGAAATGAAATAAAAAAACGAGAAAGAACACACTTAAGAACGAAATAATATGAACAGTGCTTTACTCCGCTCTGCCCATGGTCAGCTGTGAAATGCTCATTCTTCCTGTGATTGCACGTTTTAACACCCCCAACCCCTGGCCACTGCCCCAGCTCTGAGCTTCATCAGAAAATACACCCGATTCTCAGCTTCATCAAAAAACGGTTTCGTTTGTCAGCCAGCTATTAATACAATAACACAACACATCTTGCTTTCTAGCAATGATATGTCTAAAAAAGCGTTGCATATTTACATCACTGAAGGGAAGAAATAATATTGTATCTGCCGTAGCATATATATTTTATAATCATACACACAAACATACACACAATGTGTATATATATGTGTGTGTGTGTTATCAGTAAAGTGGCTCTCCTGAACCTCAGGAGATGTACCTATGCGTCATTTCTTTCTCACACAGAATCAGACCGTTTTTCATCGGAGCTCAGGCTGGACTGCCGGTACTGGTGGGATAAATGCATGGCTGCAGTTTGCAGGACCCACTGGCCCCACGTTGCTGTGAATTGCGGTACCTTTTGAGTTATTAAATGAAGTCATATTCAAACACAGAACTCAGTTTGCATGTTCCTACAAATACACTGTCAGTGATATCAGCACAGTCCTACAAATACACCGTCAGTGATATCAGCACAGTCCTACAAATACACTGTCAGTGATATCAGCACAGTCCTACAAATACACTGTCAGTGATATCAGTACAGTCCAACAAATACACTGTCAGTGATATCAGTACAGTCCAACAAATACACTGCCAGTGATATGAGTACAGTCCTACAAATACACTCAGTGATATCAGCACAGTCCAACAAAAGCATTGTCAGTGATATCAGCACGGTCCTACAAATACACTGTCAGTGATATCAGCCCGGTCCTACAAATATACTATCGGAGTGATATCAGTACAGTCCTACAAATACACTGTTAGTGATATCAGTAAGGTCCTCCGAATGCACGAATGTCTCGAGTAAGATATCAGCACAACACTCTCAATACATTGTCTGAGAGGGATATCCTAGAGTTATTGCCTCTTTAAATGTTCATGCACCCAAGCTAATTTCACTACAAGCAGTAAGTGAGCGTCACAGTTTATTATGTAACAACAAACAGCAGCTAATTACTTTCTTAATGAAAAGCCCAACTTCTAAAAAGTAATTAGTTTTGATAACATTTAAGAGAACTGCCTTTTGCCCATGAGAGGTTACTGCAGAGAGACTGTTTGGCTTTGTTAGTGTTGAGTAAAGCTAATAATACCTGTAGTTGAGTTGAACACAGCTGTCACCTGTGTAGCCTGAGAGAACCATTTGCGGCAGTTTCTATCCTAAAACAAGCTGAACTGAGCTGAGCGGTTAAACTCGTGTAGAAGCGCCGCGTACCGTAAACGTCTCTTAAACCCACAGCAATGTGAGCAGAAAAGCTTCTGCAAAACCACGAGCCATGCCAGCGCCCCCTGTCTGTCTGAAATGCAACGCGTAAGGCAGCATTTTATTCTTCTTGTTCTCAATGAGGAATGTGAGCTTTCAACCCCCCCGAAAAAACACAGCATTTTAAGTAAAGAAGCGACAAACAAACATATAAAACCAATCACCAACCGAGTTGGTGGTTTGCAGTCATCCACAATGCGGGAGGCTTTGATCCCAGCCAGACCATCGGTGTAGTCTGGCCCAACGTGCAAAATCCCAAGTCCCTATAAAAATGGCAACCAAAAAAACAAAAAAACAAAACAAAGGCTTCTAATGGTTTCCCCCCCATCTAGAAAATAAATAAAGACACATAGGGAAACGGAGAGTGGGCGTGGGGGGTTTAGGGTTCTTGGGGGGTGGGTGACGTAGGAGACAGTCGTGGGGTCACTCCCGCCCGCTTGCGGAGTACGAGAACTGGGGGAAGTGAGGCCGTCTCTCGTTATCCATGCAGTCCATACCATCTTCATCAACTGCAGGGGGGGAGAGGGCCAAACCAAACCAGGGGTCAGAGGGGGGTTATGTGAGGCTTGATTAGCAGCCACATTAGCAGAGCTTAACATAATTTACTCAGTGTACAATGGCAGTTAAAACCTGCTACCTGAGTTATCAGCCCAGTCCCCTAACGACAAAGGTAAAGTACACACATCCACAGATTTCACTACATTATATTAACCACTGCTCAAACAAATCAGTTACACTCTGCACACACGTTCACACGAGGATCACCAAAAAAAACAAGGCCATGTAAAAAACACAGGAAAGAGAATGTTAAACTCACATTTTTCAGGAGGTGTTATTGTAATGGTCTGTGCTGTGAATTCTTCATCGAAATACCTGGTATCCGTCTCTGATGACACCTGAGGCTTGAATGGAGGTAAGAGCTGCAGGGAACACAACACAATCCATCAACACAATCAAACACAACACAATCCATCAACACAATCAGACACAACACAATCCATCAACACAATCAAACACAACACAATCCATCAACACAATCAGACACAACACAATCCATCAACACAATCAGACACAACACAATCAGACACAACACAATCCATCAACACAATCAGACACAACACAATCCATCAACACAATCAAACACAACACAATCCATCAGCACAATCAAACACAACACAATCCATCAACACAATCAGACACAACACAATCCATCAACACAATCAGACACAACACAGTCCATCAACACAATCAGACACAACACAATCCATCAGCACAATTAAACACAACACAATCCATCAGCACAAACACAACACAATCCATCAACACAATCAAACACAACACAATCCATCAACACAATCAAACAACACAATCAAACAACACAATCCATCAACACAATCAAACACAGCACAATCCATCAACACAATCAGACACAACACAATCCATCAACACAATCAAACACAACACAATCCCATCTCAACTGTCACAGATAGAGTACTGTATGCACTGACTGCGTAACTGGGATAGAAAGACATACATGTCTACCTCACATGTACAGTAGGTAGATATGCTTCAATGTGGAATTAGCCCCTCTAATAACAATGAAATTAATCTGCTGGGCAAGGCTATGGTTCCATGGATATGTAAGGCACACCCACTGAGCACTTTATTAGGTATTTATCTTTTTGACATATTAGACTTCTTCTGCTGTAGCCTATCCACTCAGAGTTATGATGCGTTGTGTGTTCAGAGATGCACTTCTGCAATTACCACTGTTGCTATGTGTGGTTATTTGTGTTACTGTCACCTTCCTGTCAGCTTTGAACAATCTGGCCCTTCTCCTCTGACCTTTCTCATTAACAAGGCATTTTTGCCTACAGAACTGCTGCTCACTGGATGTTTTTAGTTATTTGCACAATTCTCTGCAAATGCTAGAGACTGTTCTGCGTCAGTCTCACACACACTCACATCCCAGGAGATCAGCAGTTTCTGTAATACTCAAACCACCCTGTCTGGCACCAACAATCATTCTACGCGCAAAGGGTCACTGCTACCTGTTCCACTCTGTCCCTACAGAAATGATGTGGCTTCAGGCAGACTTTCGAGTACCCCCAGCTTGCTCTCACTACATTATTTCTGCCTGGAAAGCTAAACCACACGTAAAGAGTCAAGCTGTGTCCTTTAGCTGAACATAAGGACGTCGTCTTCACCGTTACCTTTTTATCGTAGATATCCTGCCAGTCCATTCCAGTGAAGAAACTGTGCTGTAGTATCTCCTTTGCGTCGTCTGGACCACCGCCAAGTCTATAAAAGGCAACAATACTTTACCCCTCAAATGAATACCATACACTAAAGGCTAATGAGCTGCCATACAATCCACTCACAATCAATAGATACAAGTGACCATTATTTTTCCCCTCATAAATCCATGCAGCTTCATTCTGGTCATAACTGAACTCCCCAAACTGCGTTCTGTGCGTTTGAGAGGAAAAAAGATTCAGCCCTTGGGGTTGAAGTCAAAAGGGGGTGGGAAGATGGGTAGGGACAGCAGGGGGTCAGTAGAGGGTCAGTAAGGGGTCAGTAGAGGGTCAGTAGAGGGACAGTAGGGGGTCAGTAGGTGGTCAGTAGGGGGACAGTAGGGGGTCAGTAGGGGGTCAGTAGGGGGTCAGTAGGTGGTCAGTAGGGGGTCAGTGGGGGGTCAGTAGGGGGTCAGTAGTGGGTCAGTAGGGGGTCAGTAGTGGGTCAGTAGTGGGTCAGTAAGGGGACAGTAGAGGGTCAGTAGGGGGTCAGTGGGCGGTCAGTAGGGGGTCAGTAGGGTGGCATACGTACCTCTTGTTGGGGTCCTTGATGAGCAGCCCGGAGAGCAGGGACTTGGCGTCGGAGGAGAGCGTTCGGGGGAACTTGATGTCCTCCATGAGGATGAGCTCAAACAGCTTCTCGTGGTCCTGGTTGTAGAAGGGCAGTCGGCCGCACATCATCTCGTACATGACCACGCCCAGCCCCCACCAGTCCACCGCCCGCCCGTAGTCATTATCCTCCAGCACCTGGGGGCAGAGAGACCCAGCTCAGTCAAACAGCCAGGCTGGGCCGGGGGACCAGGGCCCAGAGAGACAGGGAACGGCTCAAAGACGGGGAAGAGATCTGTGAGACAGGACACAGTGCTGTGTGGCAGGAAACAGTGTGTGGTGTGTGGTGACGTTTGCCATGACCAGCACGTTGTGTTGACACAGTGAAGGCATTTCAGAGATCAGGTCCTAATGCGAGCGTAACGCATTCGTTCCACAGTCGCCAACGGCAACCACTGCACCACCCGCCATGGGGGCCTCAGGCACCCACACGCCAAGAGAGGGCACCTGCTCGTCCACGCGGGGCGGGGCGGGGCAGGGCAGGCTCTTAGAAAGGCGAAAGACGGGGGCTGCACCTGACCAGAGGCGCGGTTACTCCTCCCAGAGTTAGAGGGAGAGGACGCCCCGGCGTCGGCGTGCAGAACAGCCCTCATTAACATGCCTGCCTAGTGACAGCCATCGCTGGACACGCACCAGCTAAGCGTATGCTCCAAATCCTGTGAATAACCATGCCTCTCATCCTCACTCACATACTAATGTGGAAGCCAATCATCTTCCCTTCAGCCCTGCTGGACGAGAGGGACCCAGAACTCCCTGAAGCTGAGCTGAAGACACGGGGGAGCACGTGCGTTCTCTGGCGTTAATGAATACGAACGGACCAGGGTGCGACACACCTTCTCCGTCTCTCGCGACGCACGGGAGAAAATGGCTGACGCCGGAAATATGCCCGACTCCTACACATTATCGATTAATATCGGAGTGTGCTACGGCTAGAGGGCTAACGGCGCATTATAAAACCACAAACTGAATTCAGCCGCTTCTAAAACAGCCCAACGTCGTGAGTCACAGGCGTACCAGATGGAAAATTTTACAATGCTTGTGAAATTCTGCATACTTCAAGAAGCTGGCTGTTTAATATGCACCAATCGCCTACGGCAGCAGGAGCAGCACATTCAACACTATGGCTGGGTCCGGAAGCAGCACAGTATAAATAGACGTGTGTTTGAG
>NC_083777.1:6697500-6720000 GCF_963514075.1 Conger conger
GATGGGGTTTGCGGTGATGAGTGATGGGGTAATGGCGTGATGGGGTTTGGGGTGATCGGTTTTGGGGTGAGGGGGTTTGGGGTAATGGGATTTGTGGTTTGGGGGGATGGGGTTTTGGGGTGATGGGATTTGGGGTAATGGGATTTGGGGTTTGGGGTGATGGGGTTTTGGGGTGATGGGATTTGGGGTTTGGGGTGATGGGGTTTTGGGTAATGGCGTGACGGGTTTGGGGTGATGGGGTTTGGGGTGATTGGTTTTTGGGGTAATGGGGGTTTGGGTGATGGTGTTTGGGGGTTTGGGGGTTTGGGGTAATGGCGTCATGGGGTTTGAGGTGATGGGGTTTGGAGTTTGGGGTTTGGTGTGATGGTGTTTGGGGGTTTGGGGGTTTGGGGTAATGGCGTGATGGGGTTTGAGGTGATGGGGTTTGGTGTGATGGGGTTTGAGGTGATGGGGATTGGAGTTTGGGGTTTGGTGTGATGGGGTGATGGGGTGATGGTGTTTGGGGGTTTGGGGGTTTGGGGTAATGGTGGGATGGGGTTTGAGGTGATGGGGTTTGGGGTTTGGGGTTTGGTGTGATGGGGTGATGGTGTTTGGGGGTTTGGGGTAATGGCGTGATGGGGTTTGAGGTCATGGGATTTGGGGTGATTGGTTTTTGGGGTTTGGGGTAATGGGATTTGGGGTTTGGGGTGATGGGGTTTGGGTGATGGGGTTTGGTGTGATGGGGTTTGGTGTGATGGGGTTTGGTGTGATGGGGTTTGGTGTGATGGGGTTTGGTGTGATGGGATTTGGGGTGATTGGTTTTTGGGGTTTGGGGTAATGGGATTTGGGGTTTGGGGTGATGGGGTTTGGAGTTTGGGGTTTGGTGTGATGGGGTGATGGTGTTTGGGGGTTTGGGGTAATGGCGTGATGGGGTTTGAGGTGATGGGGTTTGGTGTGATGGGTTTTGGGGTGATGGGATTTGGGGTGATGGAGGTACTGAAAGGGGTGCTGTACTGTACCTCTGGTGCCAGGTACTCGGGCGTACCACAGAAGGTCTTCATGGTAGCAGCGTCTGTGATTCCTTCTTTACACAGGCCAAAGTCGGTGATCTTGATGTGACCATCCTTGTCAAGCATTAGGTTCTCCAACTGAGGAGGGAAAACAAAAATCAGTATTTCCAGGAATTCTACACCTCCTTAACTACACCTCACTCCTCCAATCAACAACACGCAATTCCACACATATCCTTCAATATGTAGCATTTCTACCTTTAAAATATTATATCAATTTAATTATTAGTCATATCTAAGAGGCAGAGGCAATCTCTTTCTGCACATTTGCAGAATCCATGCTCCTCTGCCAGTATTTCTTCTTCTATCCTCCGTTCAGGACACTTTGTGTTTGGAGGGAGGGTGTGTGTGTGTGTGGGGGGGGGATCAGGAATCAGGATTCAGCAGAGGTGGAAAGTCCAGGTTCTGAAAGTGAAAGTCATCCCCAGTATTTTGTTCCAATCACCTGGATTTGCTAATTAGCGCAATCCACCAGCCAGGAGGTAGAAGTCATTAGTGAAATCAGCTGGCTTGGTCCGTGAGTGGAAGAAACACATGGCAGGACTTCCTGACCTCTGAGTGACAGCAGAGTGTTTGTAGCTGGCTGTGGCTGTGGCAGAAGTGCAGAAGCACAAGCGCAGTGAAGCGAAACAACCGCCGGGGTTCAGAAACCAGAGTCAACCATCGACTCTCCTGGCAACCGCCACAGTTCACCAGGGGGGGGAGAAGAGATGCAGAGCTGGCCTGTTTTCCGTGTCCTGTAAGACACATAACCCCTAGCTATCCAGCTGGCTACATTCGCTGTACTCCAGGGCGTTTCCTGCCCTCAAATGAGAGGGTAGGGGTGAGGATGGAGGAGACGTCTTTGATTGTAAACACAGGGCCACTGCAAGGCTAAACATCTTGCGCAGTATGGCTTTAAGAACAGCCAATGCAGATCACACTGTACACTGCTGATTACAGTACAGGTGTTCTATGGGAAAGGACAGGGCCTGGCTGGTCCACTGCAAGGCCTGCAGTGTAAGACGTGACTGGTCCTGGTCTGGTCCCTTTATGCGTGCAATGGGCAGTGTGGGACAGGACTGAATGGTGATGTGTGCAGTGTAAAGGCCAGTTTATAGTCCAGCGACAGAGCACAGCTGCAACCAAGTTGGGGTTTCAGTGTAAGAGTTAGGGTCAGAGTTACACTGTAAGAGTTAGGGTCAGGGTTTCAGTGTAAGAGTTAGGGTCAGGGTTAGACAGTAAGAGTTAGGGTCAGGGTTTCAGTGTAAGAGTTAGGGTCAGGGTTTCAGTGTAAGAGTTAGGGTCAGGGTTAGACAGTAAGAGTTAGGGTCAGGGTTAGACAGTAAGAGTTAGGGTCAGGGTTTCAGTGTAAGAGTTAGGGTCAGGGTTTCAGTGTAAGAGTTAGGGTCAGGGTTTCAGTGTAAGAGTTAGGGTCAGGGTTTCAGTGTTACAGTTAGGGTCAGGGATGCACTGTAAGAGTTAGGGTCAGGGTTTCAGTGTAAGAGTTAGGGTCAGGGTTTCAGTGTAAGAGTTAGGGTGAGGGTTAGACTGTAAGAGTTAGGGTCAGGGTTTCAGTGTAAGAGTTAGGGTCAGGGTTTCAGTGTGAGAGTTAGGGTCAGGGTTAGACAGTTAGAGTTAGGGTCAGGGTTTCAGTGTGAGAGTTAGGGTCAGGGATGCACTGTAAAGTAATATGACCACATGGTGAAGAACATCATTAAACAAAGCCACCCTGTTCCTACTCCCACTGTAGGACGGGGAAAGCGACTCGGAGCCGTTCACCCATAAAAGGCCCTTTTTCATTTTAATAGCGCTGCCTATTCTGGCACGGTTTGGCCTCGCCTGCTCCAAGTCTCTGAGCAAAACACTACCGCATCCTTCACAGCCGCCAGAAACCTGCTCCCCCACCCCCCAAACCCTCAGCTTTTAATTACATTTCTGCACATTCCAACCCACACATGAAATGTTCACCAAAAGAAAAACACACACACACACACACCAGGAAAAAAAAAAAGTACCCATATCTGAATACTTTCAGACTTGGAGCGGTTGATTCGGCTGGTATCCCCGCTTACCTTGAGATCGCGGTACACGATCTTGGCGGAGTGCAGGTAGTCGAGGGCGGAGACGATCTCCGCGCCGTAGAACCGCGTGCGGTCCTCGGAGAACACCCTCTCTCTCGACAAATGGAAAAACAGCTGCAGGATAAACAGCGGGGATGGCATTGCAATAATTACTGATTTATTGGGGGAAATTAACACAACACAAACTGCCTCCCTTCGCCATATTGAGATGATAGATGGCGCGCGCTCTCGGAGGACTCCGCCGAACCCAGACGGCAGCTGGCGCATCATCCCCGCCGGTCCGGAGGGGAGCCGCGCGGCCTGTTAAATCAGTATTTTAATCAATACGCCAGCCTCGTTAAACGCATTCCGCCGCTCTCGCAGGTTAACGGCGTGCCGTTAAAGCACCTTCCCGCGCCTCGCCGTGTGTGAGGGCGCCCCCGTCCTCCCCGGCCCGGTCAAGCCTCTGCTCCAGCCCACCCCCCACCCCCCAGCCCAATCACGGGAGGAGGAGGGAGGGGGGGGCGCGCTGAGGTCTTCCGGGGAGCGCTAACAGGCTGCCCGGCCCGGCAGCCAGAGACAGGTGCGCGCTCATAAGATGGCTGGCAGCGGGGAGCGCTCAGGTTGCGGAAGGCGGGATGGACACGGGGCCGCGTGCAGGTGAGGGTTCCCGGGCCAGAGCTGGCGGCACCGGCGGGGGAGCAGGTGATGGTGAGGCTCCGGGAATTAACGGCAGATTGTCTCGCAAAACGCAGCCCGTGATGGGATTTCATTCTGGAAGTTTTCTTTTCCGAATCTGCGCACTGCGAACGCGCGCCCCCCGAAACGAACAGACAGTTTGAGGGTTCGTCACGAGATGAAACTGAGCGGACAGGAACGTGACGCAGGAAGGCTTACAGCTGTTCGTTAAGAAGCGGTGAAACTGTAAGGCTAACATCTGTGTGTTAAGAAGCGCTAAAACTGTAGAGGAGTTTGGCTTTTGATTCATATACTCTGAGACCAGAGAATCTGTCTCCTGTGATGGAATGAAAAAAGGAAATCTTGCTTCGCGTGCCGTGTGCAGCCAGAACCAGGAGAGCCAGCAGGGGGTCACAGGTCTAGTGCAACACTCCCCCACACACCATTTGTATAGAGAGCACACGGGCTCCCTATACAAAGCATAGCAATAACATAGCGAAAATGAATGTGAGTGAATGGGAGCCTGACAACTGGAAGGAAGGGCAATGCTGGGACAGCAGATACTGCTAGTATTCACGCTTTGCAAATACAATACAATACAATACAATACAATATGGTAGGCTCCACAAAATTATGTTACATCAAAGTGAAAGACCCTTTTAAAACACGGTCTCTCCACGGGGGCAGTAGCATTAACACACTGGCTCTCTATAGAGTGTAGCATTAACACACTCGTTCTCTATAGAGCGTAACATTAACAGACTGTACACAGCATAGCATTAACACACTGGCTCTCTATAGAGTGTAGCATTAACACACTCGTTCTCTATAGAGCGTAACATTAACAGACTGTACACAGCATAGCATTAACACACTGGCTCTCTATAGAGTGTAGCATTAACACACTCGTTCTCTATAGAGCGTAACATTAACAGACTGTACACAGCATAGCATTAACACACTGGCTCTCTACAGAGTGTAGCATTAACACACTCGTTCTCTATAGAGCGTAACATTAACAGACTGTACACAGCATAGCATTAACACACTGGCTCCCAGACCATTCTGTAGCATTACACAGCACTAGCATTAACCGCACGTGAATGGCACTGGCCACACCAGAGAGCTGTGTTGTCAGGGACGCAGAGTCTGCAGGAAAGAGGAGGTGCAGGGTGTGGCCACAGCTGCCGCATGGTGCCTGTACGTATGCGTGTGGTGATGCAGTACCAGGCCAGTGGACCATAACGCACGGCAGCGTGTGGGCAGATTCAGGCTGTGCACATAATTAGGGGGAGTTCTAGTGGCCATTCTGATGGATGAGCATGGCTCGTGAGTTACGGTTCGATTATGAGCTCACAGGTGTATGAAAGACACCAGGAACAGGACCACCGTGGAAAAAGAGGCAACTTTTTTCCACCAGATTATATTTCATTTTAAATGAAATCACTAGATATCGAAACTGTCAAAACCATTCGATATTATAGAGATATTCTTTAATCATGGAATATGCATTCCATGTTGTACTAGTAGTTATCTACCCATTTCAACCTTATTCAAGAGAAAATACACGTTCTGTATGAGTTTTTCTGCATTTTAAGATTTAAATACATTTTCACTGAACACAACAGATTAGAGAGGTAGTGTTTAGCATGTGACCGAAATGACGTACCTCACCGCCATTGACATATTCCATAACGAAGCACAAGCGATCTTTAGTCTGGAAGGAGTACTTCAGAGACTGAAACAGAAGGAGACACTGACCATCAGACTAGCAGCAAAGATACTCTCTCCTCCTATCTCTAGCACACACACACACACACACACACACACACACTCTCACACGCACACACACACGCACACACCACACGCACACACCACACACCACACACCACACACCACACACACTCGCACACACACGCACACACACGCACACACACGCACACGCAATCTTCGCAGGTAATATTGTACAACACAAATGCGTGTATTTTTGGAGGGAGAAGGACTTTTCTCTCAGAATAAAAGATGGCGCGGAGTGACAGCCAGAACAGTTGTAGCAGTTTTCTTCAGAGCGCCGATATATAACTTTGAAAATGGAAGCTGAGGGAACGTCGTCTTTAATTGCACTCCTTAATTGTTTTGCTAAACCTGGTGTGTGTGTTTTGCGTCGCACAACAGCATCTGGAGTGTCAGTAAAATGGCTTCTCCGCACTGACTTCAACAGATGCGGAGCTGCATTTGGGCTGTTAATTTATAACAGTTTATTCTCTGTATTATAATTAGTCTCTAGGGGTACCGTGTACATACAATCAAACCTGCAGCACACGTGAAGGGGGGCAGCTTCAACAAGCCTGTGGAGGAATACTCACGGTTAAGAAAGGGTGCCTCGTGTTTTTTAACACTCTGCTTTCCGTAAGCGTGTGAGCCACCTCGTCCTGCGGGAGCAGACAGACAGACAGAGACGGACGGACAGACAGACAGACAGACAGGTGCTCAGTGAATGGGAATGGATTTTAGACACTGCCACTGTCCTGAAGCCAAAAACCCACCTGCTCAATGCAACACCCAGGCAGAGGATGCCCACCGATTTGCATAATTTTAAAAATTAACTGAAAAAAAGAGGACACGGATTTGGAAGAATGTGCGTGGAAACCCTACACCACTGTCAGACACCTCCACAGCATCAAAGTAGACCGGAGGTTTTTGGCTTGAACTTTTACATTTGAATTGCATCAAGTAACAATACATACATACTTTACCTTTGCAATAATGACTTCTTTCTTCAGAATCTTCATTGCATAATACTTGCCACTTGCCTTCTCCCTCACCAGAATGACTTTTCCAAAAGTTCCTTTACCCAGGAGCTTTAAGTAGTCAAAGTCATTCATTGTCTACGAAAGAAATAAAGGTTATTGCTCAATAACGAAGGCTGGAAGCCAAGCTACAAACATCATTTACATTCTTGCAAGGTAATAATATCCTTTCGGGAATAAGAAGTGTATAAATTAGTGAATTCGCTCACAAAGGAATGGCCCATTTTGTCATCTTTAATGAACTGTACAGGTAAGAGATATCCTGTCTTATGAAAAAGGTAAACTGGTAACCCTCAATAAAACAAGGGTCCAGGGATTTTAACATGTTACAGGTTACAAGTTAAAGCTTACATTGCTATTGTAACCATAAACAATGTCTCATCTTGTCACTTTGATGTGACGTGTGTTGAAAACCACAAGTTTTGAGATTCTTTTGCAAAGAGTCGCCAGGTGCAGCTGGTCTGGTGCTGACCCGTGGGTCTGAACTGGACTCAGCGCTGCAGCTGGTCTGGTGCTGACCCGTGGGGCTGAACTGGACTCTGAGCTGCAGCTGGTCTGGTGCTGACCCGTGGGGCTGAACTGGACTCTGAGCTGCAGCTGGTCTGGTGGTGACCCGTGGGTCTGAACTGGACTCAGCGCTCACCTTGCGTTTGTGGTGGCTGGTGGAGGTGTCCATCTCCTCCTCACAGATGTTGTCGATCTGCGACGTGGGGCTGCACTGGATCCTCTCCTCCTCCTGTCTTTGGAGTTTGTCTGCCACAGTCTGAATGGCATCTGCCCACTCATCCCTATCAGACACAAACACAGACGTTTGTCCACCTGACCGGAGTCATCTCTGCTGGGACTGAATTCATTCGGATTGGACATTTATGTACTATAATTCATCTGTTTCGATTATTTACTATCATTTTTACAACAAACCGGTGTCAACCAGCGGCAGATGTGTTGCCCCACTGAGTCAGGTTCTGCTCAAGGTTTATTCCTGTTAGCCAGGGAGTTTTTCCTTGCCACTGTTGCCCTAGGCGTACTCTTGGAGGGAGGTTCTCTGTAAAGCTGCTTTGTGACAAAGCCCCTTTGTACAAATAAAAATCGATTGATGACATTCTCAGTGCCGGTCTAACAAACGTCCTTCCAGTGGTTCTGGACCCCCAAGCTCCTCAGGGACTTGTGCACTGCACTCAGACTCAGGACAGATTTCTAAGGAGAATGAGCACTCACATTTACGTACATGGCCACTTGGTAAACCAGTGAATGCCATAGTAGTTGAGTCCAAATCAATCCTTTATTCTTCTGAAGAATAATGGGAGATAATGAGTAAGATAATGGGACACAGTTGGGCTTGGTTCCAGCAGCTGCCGTATATTCATGAAGCGCTCTCTGTTTTTCTTGACAGGTGCCTCTATTCCTGGCCCTGAGCCAGCTGGAAACACTGACTCTGGATATATGGTATAGTACAGTGAGTTTCAACACTGACTCTGGACACATGGTATAGTACAGTGAGTTTCAACACTGACTATGGACACATGGTATAGTACAGTGAGTTTCAACACTGACTCTGGATACATGGTATAGTACAGTGAGTTTCAACACTGACTATGGATACATGGTATAGTACAGTGAGTTTCAACACTGACTATGGATACATGGTATAGTACAGAGAGTTTCAACACTGACTATGGACACATGGTATAGTACAGTGAGTTTCAACACTGACTCTGGATAAAAGGTAAGTTCAATCAGAAAGTATGGAGGCAAAGCTTGGCTCACCATATTGGTATATTTCATGCAATCATTAATATGCATGTTTGCATGGTGGGTGCAAGCACATGATTGGGTAACTTTCCGATCAGATACAACACGGCGATCAGGCAGCTAAACATGAACGCATGTTAAACCAGGCAGAAGACTACGACTAAAACAATCACATTTTGTGGTCAAAATTAATCCCCCTCGGTCACATCCAATCGAGGACTAAAGCGCCTATTCCGCCAATGTCAAGTCCGACTTCCTGGACTTCCAATTCTGAGCTCAGGCTCAGATGCATTCGCCATCTCGCAGGCATCTGTCTCTCCGCCATCTCTGAAGACACACAGCTCTTATCGCTTCCAGTCTTACGGAGAAGAACAGCTCTTTCTAAAAATACACACCTTCCTTCCAGGGAGAACAGCTGGATAATTTATGCCAGTGCTACTTGAAAGCTCACTTTGTAGCCCCGTCGCAGGGACTGTTGTTAATCACCTTGTTTGTTTTCATTCTGTGTTGTGTCTCCAGCACTGCTCCATCATTTGCATTTCCACACAAAAAAAAGAGACAGGTGGAGTTCATATGAAAGACTACGGGTGGAACAGTGCGTGTGAACGAGAAGCAATACCGTCGTCCAATTATGCTTGGATCGGCACTTATACGGTTTGAAATTAACTTGAAACTAGCTTCTTTAAAATGCGGCAATTAGCTGCTCACAAACTATTACGTAAAATGTCACAGAAATGTCCCAGAGAAGTCAGTGCAAAGCCTGAGTCGGTGTGAAAACTTAAGTCTGTGTGACGCATCAGCTCATGCAAAGCTCTGGTCAGCGCAAAGCTGTAGTCTATGCAAAGCTTCATTCTGCGCAAGGCTTTAGTGCTTTTGTCCATGTGAAGCCTCAGTCAATGTCAGGCTTCTATCTGAGCAAAGCTTCAGGAAATGAGAAGTTTCAGTCTGTGTGAAGCTTAAATCCTGGCAAAGCCTCAGTCTGTGCAAAGCGTCAGGAAATTAGAAGTTTCAGTCTGTGTGAAGCTTAAATCCTGGCAAAGCCTCAGTCTGTGCAAAGCGTCAGGAAATTAGAAGTTTCAGTCTATGTGAAGCTTAAATCCTGGCAAAGCCTCAGTCTGTGCAAAGCTTCAGGAAATTAGAAGTTTCCGTCTGTGTGAAGTTCAAATCCTGTCAAAGCCTCAGTCTGTGCAAAGCGTCAGGAAATTAGAAGTTTCAGTCTGTGTGAAGCTTAAATCCTGGCAAAGCCTCAGTCTGTGCAAAGCTTCAGGAAATTAGAAGTTTCAGTCTGTGTGAAGTTTAAATCCTGTCAAAGCCTCAGTCTGTGCAAAGCGTCAGGAAATTAGAAGTTTCAGTCTGTGTGAAGCTTAAATCCTGGCAAAGCCTCAGTCTGTGCAAAGCTTCAATGTTACTGTAAGCTTCAGTCCATCTCATACTTCACTAAAATTACATGGGAGGCCTGGCAGCTTTCACAAAGAATCACACGTTCCAAGCCAAATGACTGGAGCTGACCTTCAAACACTCAAATTCCCTCTCTTCCTGGGACACCCGAGTTCAGCCATGCTGCCTCTGTCTAAGCTGAGTGTGCCATGGCTCATTCGTGCCAAATGGGCTTCCATATTACGGTTCATTTGGAGGGATCCCATAATGCTCAGGTCTGTGCCAGAGAGGAGGCCCACCTTTCCTCGGGAGAGTCCACGTGAAAGGTCCTCTCGATGACCGTGGTCCACTGCAGACACCTGATGATGAAGGTGTTGGGCTTTGGTCGTTCTGTTTTCATCAGCTGGCATTCTGCGAGGGGCAGAAGAAAGAGAGGATAATGGGACATTAATGCTGAGGGCCCTTCCCGAAGAGAGGTTCAGTGAAGTCACTAACCTCCTCATGCCTCATATCGTGTTAAATTCTGCTCACCAATATTCCTCCCACAACAGTTCTGTCAATTTCCTCTCTAAAGCTTTTTCCACAGTCATAATTATACCTCTCAACCCAAAGCCCCAATCCATTCAATTATTTTAATCATAGCTTAAAGATTTTCAAATTCCGAAACAACACAAATATATTAATATACTTTACACTCACCGAGCGCTTTATTAGAAACACCTGTACACCTACTTATTCATGCAGTTATCTAATCAGCAAATCGTGTGGCAGCAGTGCAATGCATAAAATCATGAGATGACAGCTGACAGAAAGGCTACGGTAACTCAGATAACGCAGAAAAGCATCTCAGAATGTACAATACGTCAGCTCTGAGGCGGATGGGCTACAACAGCAGAAGAACACGTTGGGTTCCACGCCTGTCAGCCAAGAACAGAAAGCTGAAGCTGCAGTGGGCACAGGCTCACCAAAACTGGACAGTTGAAGACTGAACAAATGCAGCCTGGTCTGATGAATCTCGATTTCTGCTGAGGCATACAGATGGTAGGGTCAGAATTTGGCGTCAATGGTATGAATCCATGGACCCAACCTGCCTTGTGTCAACAGTCCAGCCTGGTGGCGGTGGTGTAATGGTGTGGGGAATGTTTTCTTGCCACAGTTTGGGCCCCTTAATACCAATCAATCATCACTTGAATGCCACATTGGAGTATTGTTGCTGACCATGTGCATCCCTTCATGGCCACAATGTACCCATCTTCTAATGGCTACTTCCAGCATGATAATGCACCACGTCACAAAGCAAAAGTAATCTCAAACTGGAATCATGAACATGACAATGAGTTCAATGTTCTTCAGTGGCCTTCCCTGTCACTGGAATATAATAGAACATCTTTGGGATGTGGTATGGAACATAATTTCAAAGAAATGTTTTCAACATCTTGTGGAATCCAAGCCATGAAGAATTGAGGCTGTTTTGAGAGAAAAAGAAGGCCCTATCCAGTCTTAGTATAGCGTTCCTAATAAAGTGCTCAATGAGTGTATATCATATGTACAAAAGGTATATCAATATAATCTGTAAAATAAAAATGAGCTCATCTATTTTTTACCATTTCTCCAAATGCTATTATTTAGAATAGGATATAATTATAGAAAATAATATGTTTATTAAATTATTGGACGTATATCATTTTGTAATCACGACTCCACTGCAACGACGGACCAGTGAAAACAGCAACGATGGACCAGTGAAAACAGCACTGTGGGAGCAGCGACGCAGGGTCAGGTCTGAGCAGCGCGTTAGCGGACATGCTAACACCACGCATGCTCTCTCTCGTTCCAGCCCAGCAGTGGGGACCGGGGTCACTCCTGGGGTTAAATAAGAAGCACCTTGAGTGAATGCATTAGGCTGGATACACAGGCGACAGGTGAAACACAATGGCGCCGCGTTCGGCACATAATGAGGTCCCTCTGGCCGCAGCTCAGCCACTGGGCGGCCTAAATATAGGCGGGAAGGTTAATGAGGATGCTACATACCGCTACCTGCCGCATTAAAAACAAACCTCTATTTCGCACCACACGCAAAAACCATTGCATGACACAAGGTCATTAAAGAGTGTGCCATCGCAAGACATAATATGACACCTTCTGACAGGGTAGGGGGAACAAGGCTTACAGTGTTGTTTATTTCACTACGTCTGATCGCAGATGACAAGTTTAGATTGAAGATACAACTGGTAAGGATTCTCAGACGCCAATTAAACAGCCCAGAACCTGTCACTTTCGGCACTCAAAGCATGAATCATCCACCGCAGACTCACAGACTGAATAATTTCACAACTCTTAACTTTGACGAGCGGCTGAAAAGGAAGCTGTCTGTTATTGAAAAACACTTTCAAAACTTTGTTTAATTGAGGTTATCAAAGGTACTCAGCATGAGAAATGCTTAACGGGATGTAAGGCACTACACCTGTTTTTTATCTTCCTACTCCACACTGCACACTGCAGAAGTACACACGTAACTAGCCTTCATGTCAACCCTCTCCAAAGCCATCTGACATTAAAACAACACCATCCATATGCACAGCCAGTAACAGACAGCTGTGGGGGGTACCAGCCTAAATGATGTCATGCATGTGAATGTAATTCCAAAGCAGTAGCCTAAAAGGAAGATGTAACTGGTTATTTTACTAAATGTTGTATGAAATCATAGAGAAATCACAGAGACTGGTGATGCTCAGGAGCATGCTCAGATGGACACAGGTCTAGGCCTCCCAGCAGACCTCACTCCCCACAAATCACCTCTCCGACACCACGCCAAACGCCAGAAACCCCCTCTCTACTGGCTTACTGAGCTCAGGGTCAGTGTTCTAGGCCACAGAAAGCATTATTAGCATGGATAGGGACTAACAGGGGCGGCCTGTAGCGTAGTGGTTAAATGACTGGGACACGCAAGGTCGTGGTTCTAATCCCGGTGTAGCCACTATAAGATCCGCACAGCCGTTGGGCCCTTGAGTAAGGCCCTTAACGCTGCATTGCTCCAGGGGAGGATTCTCTCCTGCTTAGTCTAATCAACTGTACGTCACTCTGGATAAGAGCGTCTGTCAAATGCCAATAATGTAACAGGGCTATTATGATAAGATACGTCACATTAAAAAAAATGCCACCTGTCCACAAAACTGTAGTAAAGAAGCAAATGAGATGTTTGGACGCTGGTGACCCTGATCTTTCAGTGCAATGCAATACTGTACTGAACGGGGGGGAGGAAGAGTGCAGTGCCTGTTGTACTTCTCATTGACAGAAACAAAGATTTGTACAAAAAGCTACATCCAATTAAAAAAATTATTCAATCAAGCAGCCTTACAGAACAATAATAGACAATTATGCATAATAATTATACACTGAACAAAATCACATTATTCCAAGAACAGCTATTCATTATAAAATAATTACCCATTTTAACCAAAACATAAATAGTGAATTATTGTAATCACTTGCTGTAATCACTGCTTTTTTTCTATTTTCACAATTTGAATAACACACCATACCATTAATGAACTTCACAACCTGAGGGAGCATTAAATCAGAAATATATAAGATGCCAGCATGAAATGTTCCCACTGAAACATTATCCCAGAGAGCATGGTCACCATGGTGTTCTGTAACAGGTCAGAAGTAGTTGCAGCTGTACCTGTTATTCTAGAGCTGTGACTCTAGACCAGCTTCACACTGCTGTACCTGTTATTCTAGAGCTGTGCCTCTAGACCAGCTTCACACTGCTGTACCTGTTACTCTAGAGCTGTGCCTCTAGACCAGCTTCACACTGCTGTACCTGTTATTCTAGAGCTGCGACTCTAGACCAGCTTCACACTGCTGTACCTGTTATTCTAGAGCTGTGACTCTAGACCAGCTTCACACTGCTGTACCTGTTACTCTAGAGCTGCGACTCTAGACCAGCTTCACACTGCTGTACCTGTTATTCTAGAGCTGTGACTCTAGACCAGCTTCACACTGCTGTACCTGTTATTCTAGAGCTGTGACTCTAGACCAGCTTCACACTGCTGTACCTGTTATTCTAGAGCTGTGACTCTAGACCAGCTTCACACTGCTGTACCTGTTATTCTAGAGCTGCGACTCTAGACCAGCTTCACACTGCTGTACCTGTTATTCTAGAGCTGTGACTCTAGACCAGCTTCACACTGCTGTACCTGTTATTCTAGAGCTGTGACTCTAGACCAGCTTCACACTGCTGTACCTGTTATTCTAGAGCTGTGACTCTAGACCAGCTTCACACTGCTGTACCTGTTATTCTAGAACTGTGACTCTAGACCAGCTTCACACTGCTGTACCTGTTACTCTAGAGCTGCGACTCTAGACCAGCTTCACACTGCTGTACCTGTTACTCTAGAGCTGCGACTCTAGACCAGCTTCACACTGCTGTACCTGTTACTCTAGAGCTGTGACTCTAGACCAGCTTCACACTGCTGTACCTGTTACTCTAGAGCGGTGACTCTAGACCAGCTTCACACTGCTGTACCTGTTACTCTAGAGCTGCGACTCTCTAGACCAGCCCATCTTCAGTGGCATTAACAGAAATTAATGTGGTAATAATTATGGATGCATTACTCTAAAGTTTTAGAGACTGGAATTTATGCACATATTGTGCAAACAGAGCGGCGAGTTATACTGAGGACTCCAAAGAGGTTTTACAAAATCTGTGAGTGGACAAAGGATTTGGAACAGTCTGAGATTGCAATATGACTCCAGACTCACGTGCAGCACACAATCACAAACGCTAATTAGCAGACTTGGGTCAAAGACTTATTTGAAAAACTTCGAAAAACATTTTTTTTTTTTTTTTTTTTCAAGTTTCAGCAGATCCTGCCAATTTTCTGTGAAACATGTCAGTAACCAAAGCAGTCATATGAAGGAATCTAAAAATAAATAACAAAAAAAAAAGGAGGAAATTTTATTTTTTAATTTCAAGTAACGTGCTGGAATTTTGCTTCTCACTCCGGTTAGGATACACATTCTAAGCCTTCCCATGTTTTTTTCTCCACGGATTGTGGTACACAATATCGTATTAAATTATCACGCTATTTAGGACCAATGAAGGTGTGTTGCTTTTCTCAACGGTGAGTGTGTTATATGCAGCGCATATGGTCATCACTCACTTGCCACAGAAAAGTTATTGAGAGGGTAAGGGAGGTCTGCATCTTGGGGCTTCTCTTTGTACCCGATGAAGGAGCCATCCGTTTTCAACAGGAAGTACCGCGGTCTCCAGTTCTTAATGTATTCTCCTGCGGAGAGGGAGAGAGGAGAAGATCGTTCATTCCCACAACAGCCTAAACCACTGAACGGGGAAGCAATAGCAGCTCTACAGTGACATTGTGCCTCCGAAAAATACATTACACATTACAGCCAAGGAATCAGGATTCCCTTTCTTAATAAATTATTGCCAGCATGTCCAGTACTGTATATCTTTACTGTATGTCTGTATGTATTTATGAACAGATGTATGCATGTATGTATGCAAGTCTATGTATGTACTATATATGTACTGTACATATGTATAAACAGTATGTATGAATGTAGGCATGCATGTACATTTGTACTGTATGTATGCTGGTTTTGTACGTACAGAATATGAAGTATATACAGCATGTTCTATGTGACACAACACTACACAGCAGGAGTCACATCTCACAAAGCCCGATCAGCAGGTCAGAATCATTAGCTCTCTGCAGGACTTCAGCACACCAATCACCTTTCTGGGGCAGGTGCTTGCCCTTTATAGGCCAATCACAGCCCGGCTCTCTTCTGGAGCAGCGCGACACGAGCCGGGGGGGGGGGGGGGGGCGGGGGTGAGGGAGGTCAGCGACGAATCGTAAGGACACACACACACCTTTAACCGTGGCGGGCGGAGACGACCGCAAACAACATCTGCTCAACAGCTGGTCAGCCTGCATTACCATGCAAAACTTCTGCCACTCCAGACTGCTCTATTTAATAACCAACAGCAGGATTACAGGAGTGTCAACAGCGCTGAGCGCGGGGGGCTGTGGAGGCGCGGCTGTGTGCCTCCGACGGCACCTCCTGCGCCCTCCTTTCTCCTGCTCCGAGAGGGGAGGGCTGAGCACGGACATGTCGTCAGGCCCTTCAAGATGGCCTCCGCCAAAAATTCTTAAGAAGTGTTCTGCAGATATGACAAAATGGTTTGTGAAGAAGCAGCCATTTTGAGAGAGCACACAGACTCTGCTTTCTCAGAGCTGTTGAAGCTGAGAGACGGCTGTGGCAGAGGAAAGCCCACACACATTTCTGTCCTGGAGAAGCTTGCCATGATGCTAAAATTCCCCACCTCGCCGAATTACAGCACAAATAAATAAATACATAAAATGTAATGAACACCGCTATTATTTAAACAACAAAACCATAAAACGTAATTAAGACCAGAAATGTTTGCTATTTTTGTTTACTACTCAAACAGACTCGTAACTGCTCGTAATGATTTGCTGGGAACAGCGTTCCAGTAATGCCTTGAGCTATGATTGGCACGTGCGATTGGATTCGCACACCAGGCCAATGGCAAAGCAGAAAGAGAGATTGAGTTTTAAAAGGACCACCTGACTCAGTCTGAGAGGCAGATCAAGAGCAAACATATGGGTTTATGTGCCACACGACATTACTTCTTTAATAAGAACGTACAGCACTACGATTAGGTCGTACGACTTCTTATTTTTTTACAAACCGAGACAATTAACGGCTTCATTTACAGTATTGTTTTTCCTAGAGTGCCATTTGAGTTACATCTGAGACGAACAAGTGTTTCAGCCTCCTTCAGAACAAAGTGTCACAAGGTGTTTTCTCCCAAGCTCGAGATGATCAAAAGCACCGTGTGTGATTTATGCACAAACGGGGAGAGAAAGAGCACACGCAATAAGTACAAAAAAAAAAGACTAAGGAAATTACAGCGATCTTTCAGCACATTATCGTATTGTACAGAAATAGCAAGCTGCTCGGGTTAACAAACACTGGGAGGAAATAACTCCACGTTTCTCTTTCTCTGTGAAAGCTTTAACCCAATCTGTACCCAACTCCTCACAACCGGTCCTTCAAAGGCTCGGTGTCTCACAGCCCCTGTCCGTGAAAAGGCCCTCAACCGGTCCTGACCGGTGACATCAACGCTGTGACATCACACTCCCTGACACCAGAGCATACGCGGGATGAAGGCTCTCCAAGCTTGTTTAAACTCTGCTTCCATCAACTAAAGACTGGAAAGGCTCTTAACCAGCCACAACTGTTCCGACTTTTCACATGGCAAATTGCGATTTTGAGTTAATCTGTATAATCTGATGGTGTGATACTGTTACATAATAGAGTGATGACACGCTCCCCGACTCCACCCCTGTGGCAAAGATAATGACTTCACATCGCCTCAGAGCGGAAACCCCTGCCCAACCCTACTCTGTCCGCTCCTCCATTCGGATCAGTGGCTCGCCAGCTACAGTACAATGTCCTCGTGAAACTAATCTGGACCCATCAGGCAATTTTCGTACGGCGGCGTTGCTTTTCATTAAAAGGGAGAATCTGGAGAGCGGTTTAATGGAGAATGTCAGACACGTTAAATCACATTTCCAGCCGCATCCGCGAGCCTCCCGCTCCAGCCACGGTGACAGCTCCCGTCATTTTTTTCCTTCTTTTTTTTTTTTTTTTTGATAGAAAATAAACAACATGTTCTATTTGTAACAGCCACTTAAAGCATAATGACACCAGCTTTTCTTAATTAACACATCAGAGAAAAACACCTGCTCATGTTAATTTGAGGAGACGGAGGTCTTCGGCGGTACGCCTCTGTCAGGCTGCGGATTGGTGGGTGGGAGGGACCAGCTGAAACGCGGGCAGCCATCTTCCCACTTCCAGAGGAGGCGACGCGCCGTGGGGACACGGAGCGCCTCCGTAACGAGGTGTCTCCGACTCGCAGCCTGTCACAGGAACCCCAGCTAACACTTTGTTAAGCGCACTAATAAAGAGAGGCGCCCATTTATGAATTCATTAGCAGGCGGGAGAGGAGCGGCGTGCGCTATGCTCGCCCGACAGCGCTTCACAGGAAACGGGAGAAAAGAAAGTAGAGGCGATGCTGCAAACTCCCGCGACCCCGCGCACTTCGCCCGCGAAGGCTAACGGCGCGGCTCGCGTTTTACCCATGCGTGCACCTTCGCCCGGAGAATAACCGTGTTTGAAATGCTCCTCAAATCTGGTCCGAGCGGCGCTCAGAATGTGGGTCTGTGCTCTGGTGTCATTCCAGACCGGTGGCCAGCCCAGACTGCGCGACAGCCTCGGTGCTGCGGGGGCTGCCAGAGGTGGTGCAGAGAGTTAAGGAGTCTATTGTGCCGGGAGGGTTGCCAGGGGTGGTCCTGCCGGAGGTGATGGCTGGGGACGACGAGTCCGTCCTACAAAACCACACGCCAGTGAACTCCTCACCCAGGCCCTCTGACTCCCCCATCTGCTAGTGATGTCCAGCCTCAAACCTGGCAACCCGTTCAGGTGCAGCACACAGAACGATCACAGGGCCTGTAGCATACATGAGCCAGGCTAAAGGCCTGTACCGTACATGAGCCAGGCTAAAGGCCTGTACCGTACATGAGCCAGGCTAAAGGCCTGTACCGTACATGAGCCAGGCTAAAGGCCTGTACCGTACATGAGCCAGGCTAAAGGCCTGTACCGTACATGAGCCAGGCTAAAGGCCTGTACCGTACATGAGCCAGGCTAAAGGCCTGTACCGTACATGAGCCAGGCTAAAGGCCTGTACCGTACATGAGCCAGGCTAAAGGCCTGTACCGTACATGAGCCAGGCTAAAGGCCTGTACCGTACATGAGCCAGGCTAAAGGCCTGTACCGTACATGAGCCAGGCTAAAGGCCTGTAGCGTACATCAGCCAGGCTAAAGGCCTGTAGCGTACATGAGCCAGGCTAAAGGCCTGTACCGTACATGAGCCAGGCTAAAGGCCTGTACCGTACATGAGCCAGGCTAAAGGCCTGTACCGTACATGAGCCAGGCTAAAGGCCTGTAGTGTACATGAGCCAGGCTAAAGGCCTGTAGCGTACATGAGCCAGGCTAAAGGCCTGTACCGTACATGAGCCAGGCTAAAGGTATACATCAGCCAGGCTAAAGGCCTGTAGCGTACATCAGCCAGGCTAAAGGCCTGTAGCGTACATCAGCCAGGCTAAAGGTATACATCAGCCAGGCTAAAGGCCTGTACCGTACATGAGCCAGGCTAAAGGCCTGTAGCGTACATCAGCCAGGCTAAAGGCCTGTAGCGTACATCAGCCAGGCTAAAGGCCTGTACCGTACATGAGCCAGGCTAAAGGCCTGTACCGTACATGAGCCAGGCTAAAGGCCTGTAGCGTACATCAGCCAGGCTAAAGGCCTGTAGCGTACATCAGCCAGGCTAAAGGCCTGTACCGTACATGAGCCAGGCTAAAGGCCTGTAGCGTACATCAGCCAGGCTAAAGGCCTGTACCGTACATGAGCCAGGCTAAAGGCCTGTAGCGTACATGAGCCAGGCTAAAGGTATACATCAGCCAGGCTAAAGGCCTGTAGCGTACATCAGCCAGGCTAAAGGCCTGTACCGTACATGAGCCAGGCTAAAGGCCTGTAGCGTACATCAGCCAGGCTAAAGGCCTGTAGTGTACATGAGCCAGGCTAAAGGTATACATCAGCCAGGCTAAAGGCCTGTACCGTACATCAGCCAGGCTAAAGGCCTGTAGCGTACATCAGCCAGGCTAAAGGGGACACTCAGAGCAGCAAAACGCACGCTGGCTCGTCACAGTGGGGCCGTCTCACCTGTGTTAGCTCTGTGAGCGTGCAGGTTGAGACTGTGTGAGCTCTGTGAGCGTGCAGGTTGAGACTGTGTTAGCTCTGTGAGCATGCAGGTTGAGACTGTGTGAGCTCTGTGAGCGTGCAGGTTGAGACTGCGTTAGCTGCTCTGTGAGCGTGCAGGTTGAGACTGTGTTAGCTCTGTGAGCGTGCAGGTTGAGACTGTGTGAGCTGCTCTGTGAGCGTGCAGGTTGAGACTGCGTTAGCTGCTCTGTGAGCGTGCAGGTTGAGACTGTGTGAGCTCTGTGAGCGTGCAGGTTGAGACTGTGTTAGCTCTGTGAGCGTGCAGGTTGAGACTGTGTCAGCTCTGTGAGCGTGCAGGTTGAGACTGTGTGAGCTCTGTGAGCGTGCAGGTTGAGACTGTGTTAGCTCTGTGAGCGTGCAGGTTGAGACTGCGTTAGCTGCTCTGTAAGCATGCAGGTTGAGACTGTGTTAGCTCTGTGAGCGTGCAGGTTGAGACTGTGTTAGCTCTGTGAGCGTGCAGGTTGAGACTGTGTGAGCTGCTCTGTGAGCGTGCAGGTTGAGACTGCGTTAGCTGCTCTGTGAGCGTGCAGGTTGAGACTGTGTGAGCTCTGTGAGCGTGCAGGTTGAGACTGTGTTAGCTCTGTGAGCGTGCAGGTTGAGACTGTGTCAGCTCTGTGAGCGTGCAGGTTGAGACTGTGTGAGCTCTGTGAGCGTGCAGGTTGAGACTGTGTTAGCTCTGTGAGCGTGCAGGTTGAGACTGTGTCAGCTCTGTGAGCGTGCAGGTTGAGACTGTGTCAGCTCTGTGAGCGTGCAGGTTGAGACTGTGTGAGCTGCTCTGTGAGCGTGCAGGTTGAGACTGCGTTAGCTCTGTGAGCGTGCAGGTTGAGACTGCGTTAGCTGCTCTGTGAGCGTGCAGGTTGAGACTGTGTCAGCTCTGTGAGCGTGCAGGTTGAGACTGCGTTAGCTGCTCTGTGAGCGTGCAGGTTGAGACTGTGTGAGCTGCTCTGTGAGCGTGCAGGTTGAGACTGTGTGAGCTGCTCTGTGAGCGTGCAGGTTGAGACTGCGTTAGCTGCTCTGTGAGCGTGCAGGTTGAGACTGTGTGAGCTGCTCTGTGAGCGTGCAGGTTGAGACTGTGTCAGCTGCTCTGTGAGCGTGCAGGTTGAGACTGTGTCAGCTCTGTGAGCGTGCAGGTTGAGACTGTGTTAGCTCTGTGAGCGTGCAGGTTGAGACTGTGTCAGCTCTGTGAGCGTGCAGGTTGAGACTGTGTGAGCTCTGTGAGCGTGCAGGTTGAGACTGTGTGAGCTCTGTGAGCGTGCAGGTTGAGACTGTGTTAGCTCTGTGAGCGTGCAGGTTGAGACTGTGTGAGCTCTGTGAGCGTGCAGGTTGAGACTGTGTGAGCTCTGTGAGCGTGCAGGTTGAGACTGTGTGAGCTCTGTGAGCGTGCAGGTTGAGACTGTGTGAGCTCTGTGAGCGTGCAGGTTGAGACTGTGTGAGCTCTGTGAGCGTGCAGGTTGAGACTGTGTGAGCTCTGTGAGCGTGCAGGTTGAGACTGTGTGAGCTCTGTGAGCGTGCAGGTTGAGACTGTGTGAGCTCTGTGAGCGTGCAGGTTGAGACTGTGTGAGCTCTGTGAGCGTGCAGGTTGAGACTGTGTGAGCTCTGTGAGCGTGCAGGTTGAGACTGTGTGAGCTCTGTGAGCGTGCAGGTTGAGACTGTGTTAGCTCTGTGAGCGTGCAGGTTGAGACTGTGTGAGCTCTGTGAGCGTGCAGGTTGAGACTGTGTTAGCTCTGTGAGCGTGCAGGTTGAGACTGTGTTAGCTCTGTGAGCGTGCAGGTTGAGACTGTGTGAGCTCTGTGAGCGTGCAGGTTGAGACTGTGTTAGCTGCTCTGTGAGCGTGCAGGTTGAGACTGTGTTAGCTGCTCTGTGAGCGTGCAGGTTGAGACTGTGTGAGCTCTGTGAGCGTGCAGGTTGAGACTGTGTGAGCTCTGTGAGCGTGCAGGTTGAGACTGTGTTAGCTCTGTGAGCGTGCAGGTTGAGACTGTGTGAGCTCTGTGAGCGTGCAGGTTGAGACTGTGTGAGCTCTGTGAGCGTGCAGGTTGAGACTGTGTGAGCTCTGTGAGCGTGCAGGTTGAGACTGTGTTAGCTCTGTGAGCGTGCAGGTTGAGACTGTGTCAGCTGCTCTGTGAGCGTGCAGGTTGAGACTGTGTGAGCTGCTCTGTGAGCGTGCAGGTTGAGACTGTGTCAGCTCTGTGAGCGTGCAGGTTGAGACTGTGTGAGCTGCTCTGTGAGCGTGCAGGTTGAGACTGTGTGAGCTGCTCTGTGAGCATGCAGGTTGAGACTGTGTGAGCTGCTCTGTGAGCGTGCAGGTTGAGACTGTGTGAGCTGCTCTGTGAGCGTGCAGGTTGAGACTGTGTGAGCTGCTCTGTGCTGCTCAAACAGGCCGCTGGTCCCGGGCCCAGAGAGCCAGCGCTCCAACCGCACAATTAAAGCGCCGTACTGCTGCCACACAATTACACCGCCGCGTTAACTGTTCATTTGTCTGCGGTGTCAAAAAAAAACTTCTCTGGCCCGACTGAAGCCTTCATCGCTTCTCAGACAGGAGAGAGAGTGGGAGAGAGGGGGAGAGAGGGAGAGAGGGAGAGAAAGAGGGGGAGAGAGATGGAAAAAAGAATGACAGAGAGAAAAAACAGCCATTTGTTAATCATCCCAAACAGGGCTTAATATAATGCCTTGGCGAGGGCTGGTCTGATTTGCAGGAGCTTAAAGATGGGTTTGTGACGGGAGCCCTGGGACCAGCAGGCTGCTGCCTGCCAGAACATGAGGCTCCAAACAGCACCAGCCCCCCTACCCACACCCTCATACACCCCAACCCCCAAACCCCACTGCCCCCCTACCCACACCCTCATACACCCCAACCCCCAAACCCTACTGCCCCCCTACCCACACCCTCATACACCCCAA
>NC_083777.1:6722500-6737500 GCF_963514075.1 Conger conger
TTTCACGAGCCTGTGGACAGTCAGCGGGTGATGTAACAAGCACTCGCTTGGTGTTTTTCTCCAGTCCACGGCACAGGGGTACAGGAGGAGAGTGCAGCTCTGCAGTGCAGCAGCAGGGTTCGGCCTCCCTGGGGCCTCCGGCAGATCTGAGAGCACAGCTGCACACAACACAGCCTCCTGGTGCTGCTGTACGCCCAGCTGGTACCGCACAGCGCAGGGAGAGAGAGAGGCGCAAGCAGACGCGCGCAAACAAAACACGCACGCAGGCGAACACGCAAGCACGCAAACACACAAACGTGTTTCTTTACACACACGTATTTCACAACCTCGCAGCTCGCACTAGGAATAGTCTGTGTGTGCGCACGTGTGTGTGTGTGTGTGTGTGTGTCCATTTGTGCGCACAGTGATGGGGGCTTCTGGAAACTTCTGGATTCTACTAAAACATTTTCATTCCCATCCTGAGATGCCCGTCAGCCCAGCGTGTCTCCGCTCTGCCTGCACTTCCCCTGAGCGCTCACTAGATGGCGATGGTTCCCTGGCGCACGCTCTCTCTTCAGCCCGGGTCCATCCAGAGCAGCCAACACCACCCAGGAAGCAGACTCCCCCCTGTCCTTCCCACCCAGGGGGGTCTAGCTTAGGGTAAGGTAAGTACCCCAAAATAGACCCTCTCCACACCCAGCCTGGTGCACATGTGTGCAATACTACACTGCAGCATACACAGCCTGGTAAAGGTGAGCACACACTCAGTACTACACTGTAGTGCACACAGCCTGGTAAAGGTGAGCACACACTCAATACTACACTGTAGTACACAGCCTGGTAAAGGTGAGCACACACTCAGTACTACACTGTAGTACACACAGCCCGGTAAAGGTGAGCACACACTCAGTACTACACTGTAGTACACAGCCTGGTAAAGGTGAGCACACACTCAGTACTACACTGTAGTGCACACAGCCTGGTAAAGGTGAGCACACACTCAGTACTACACTGTAGTGCACACAGCCTGGTAAAGGTGAGCACATACTCAGTACTACACTGTAGTACACACAGCCTGGTAAAGGTGAGCACACACTCAATACTACACTGTAGTACACAGCCTGGTAAAGGTGAGCACACACTCAGTACTACACTGTAGTACACACAGCCTGGTAAAGGTGAGTACACACTCAATACTACACTGTAGTACACACAGCCTGGTAAAGGTGAGCACACACTCAGTACTACACTGTAGTACACACAGCCTGGTAAAGGTGAGTACACACTCAGTACTACACTGTAGTACACACAGCCTGGTAAAGGTGAGCACACACTCAATACTACACTGTAGTACACAGCCTGGTAAAGGTGAGCACACACTCAGTACTACACTGTAGTACACACAGCCCGGTAAAGGTGAGCACACACTCAGTACTACACTGTAGTACACAGCCTGGTAAAGGTGAGCACACACTCAGTACTACACTGTAGTGCACACAGCCTGGTAAAGGTGAGCACACACTCAGTACTACACTGTAGTGCACACAGCCTGGTAAAGGTGAGCACATACTCAGTACTACACTGTAGTACACACAGCCTGGTAAAGGTGAGCACACACTCAATACTACACTGTAGTACACAGCCTGGTAAAGGTGAGCACACACTCAGTACTACACTGTAGTACACACAGCCTGGTAAAGGTGAGCACACACTCAGTACTACACTGTAGTACACACAGCCTGGTAAAGATGAGTACACACTCAGTACTACACTGTAGTACACAGCCTGGTAAAGGTGAGCACACACTCAATACTACACTGTAGTACACACAGCCTGGTAAAGGTGAGCACACACTCAGTACTACACTGTAGTACACAGCCTGGTAAAGATGAGCACACACTCAGTACTACACTGTAGTACACAGCCTGGTAAAGGTGAGCACACACTCAATACTACACAGGACACAATCTCCATTGACTGGAGAGCCTGGAGTCCAAAGTGCGGGAAACATGTGGACGAGCCCATCATTAGTGTGTGACTCTTACAAACTGAAGAGTGCTGTGCTAACAGCAGAATGCGGCCATCTGTCCCCCAGCGCTGGTCTTCTGCTAGCCGACGAGAGTGCTAACAGCTAAACAAACACTTAGAGCATCGGCCTTATTTATGACTGGCTGTCTGGGTAACAGCAGCTCAGATTACTCCCCGTGCATTAACCAACGGACACCGTGACGCCTTTCAAGCATAACTACACAACGTTCAGTTCACCTGCGTTTAGCACATACTACACAACGCTCAATGTATGTGAATTTGGCACATAACTACACACTGCTGAGTGCACCTGGATTTGGCACATATCTACACAATGCTGAGTGCAACTGGATTTGGCACATATCTACACAATGCTGAGTGCAACTGGATTTGGCACATAACTACACAATGCTGAGTGCAACTGGATTTGGCACATAACTACACAATGCTGAGTGCAACTGGATTTGGCACATAACTACACAATGCTGAGTGCAACTGGATTTGGCACATATCTACACAATGCTGAGTGCAACTGGATTTGGCACATATCTACACAATGCTGAGTGCAACTGGATTTGGCACATAACTACACAATGCTGAGTGCAACTGGATTTGGCACATAACTACACAATGCTGAGTGCACCTGGATTTGGCACATAACTACACAATGCTGAGTGCAACTGGATTTGGCACATAACTACACAATGCTGAGTGCAACTGGATTTGGCACATAACTACACAATGCTCAATGCACAAGGATTTAAAGTGTAACTGCACACACACCACCTGGATTTGGTCAAAGGGGATTTTTTATTCAGTCTATTGGAGAGAAATCATTAAATATCTCACAGTAACTTCACAGGAATATCCCTGATAATTAACCTACCATTTCATTATTACAGTGAGATCAGCAGTAAAAAAAAAAAAAGAAAGACAGTTTTATGACAGACACACAGCTGGTATTTACATATTTTCTAATGAAATAAATGGCACCATCCCATTTTTCTAATTGAGTCCAGTAACCATATTGTATTTAAAATATATTTAGCCTCATATTTAATTATTACCATTCATGGTCCATTCTACCTGATTTCATCTACTTCAAAGTCAGTTTATGTCCTCTCGCAGTTCCTCATTCTGCCTGCAAATATAATGCTTTTATGTGTTAAGAGTATTTGTCTTTGGTTGATTAAGGTCCCTTTGCTTTGATGCCTGAATATATTATATTAATCTGGTTTTTATACTAGATTCAGTTAGATATTGAATATTATTTTACACTGTCCTATCTCACATTACACTGGATAAGAGCACCTCCAAAGTGACAATTCAAAGGTAGAATAGATATCCCAATCTCCATATTCACAGTACATTAACACATACAATATTCATTTAGCAATGTTTAATAACCAAGACAAAGGAGAAAACATTTCATAAATATGTATTACATTTATAAAATACCCTTGTGGATGTGGAGTTATGAGTCCGAGTTAGAACCCCCTCTGTCCCGAGTTAGAACCCCCTCTGTCCCGAGTTAGAACCCCCTCTGTCCCGAGTTAGAACCCCCTCTGTTCCGAGTTAGAACTCCTTCTGTTCCAGGTATGAACCCCCTCTGTTCCGAGTCAGAACCCCCTATGTTAACACAGGTCAGGGTGTGGAGGAGAGTGTGTGAGGAATGCAGGGGGCCAGAGATGAACAGGTGTAGTACATGAAAAGCTGTGTTCAGTCCCTACGCCGCTGTGAATGACTATTACATCAGAGCTCAGTGGCTGTAGGTCTGTGAATGACTATTACAGCAGAGCTCAGTGGCTGTAGGTCTGTGAATGACTATTACAGCAGAGCTCAGTGGCTGTAGGTCTGTGAATGACTATTACAGCAGAGCTCAGTGGCTGTAGGTCTGTGGATGACTATTACATCAGAGCTCAGTGGCTGTAGGTCTGTGAATGACTATTACAGCAGAGCTCAGTGGCTGTAGGTCTGTGAATGACTATTACATCAGAGCTCAGTGGCTGTAGGTCTGTGAATGACTATTACATCAGAGCTCAGTGGCTGTAGCTCTGTGAATGACTATTACAGTAGATCTGAGCACGCTCAGTGACTCCAGCGCTGTGAATGACTATTATAACGGAGCTCATTATTTATTCAGCATGGCAGTGAGTGGGCCGGGGTGCTGAGAGGCAGCTGGTCTGGGGGACAATGAGGGACAGCCCCCACCCCCCAAAAACCCCACTCCACACGCCCCACCCCCCCACTCCTCCACTGCCCCTTTGTGCTGTGCCCTGGGGCCTCCCCCTCCTTCTAGGGCACAAAGTAAACAAGTAATTACAGCCCCCTCCACCCTGCTCCTACCCCCCATCACCCACACGCCCGCACCACTCCCAGACCCTCATCCCTAATGAGCCCCGGACCCAGCCACCAGCCCTGGTGCTTTACACAGGCTCCTGTGGATGGCTGAGTAAACAGCAGGCTGCCCGGCTCAAACTACTGCACCAGAGAGGCTGTTCAGCCGCACACAGACACACAAAGGCAAGGAGAGAGAGTTACTCTGTGTGTGTGTGTTACTCTGTGCTCTGTTACTCAGGCTTAGCTGTCCACAGACACACACAGATACATAAAGGCAAGGAGAGAGAGTTACTGTGTGTGTGTGTGTTACTCTGTGCTCTGTTACTCAGGCCTAGCGGTACACAGCCTCACACACAGATACACAAAGGGTGAGGACTATGTGTTACTCTGGGCTCTGTTGCTCAGGCCTAGCGGTATACAGCCACACACACAGATACAGAAAGTCGATGAGCTGTGTGCTACTCTGGGCTCTGTTACTCAGGCCTAACGGTCCACAGGGACTACGCCTCAGACACATTACCTACCCTTACTCAGACTGCAGATCATGCTGCCAGACTGCTGTCAGTCAGATGCTGGCTTCCACACACCCAGTCAGAGCTAAATATAGAACGAACCACCCGAACAATAAAAGCCAGACGCTTTTAAGTCTGAACAATTTATGGCTCAGATAAAAAATGTTACTGCCTTCCTCTTAATTATGAATGACAGCCCCCAAAACTTTATTTCAGAAGAGAAATCACTGGTAGTTACAGAACGAAAGCAGCACAGCTCATACAAAAATCCCCATAACCCCTACAACATTCACACAACACTCCCAGAACAGCAGAACCATATTCAACGAATAAACAATTATGACAAATGCCAACGTGCACCATAGCTAATTAGGCTCACTGCAGGTAATGAAATGCCCTTTGAGTGCAGGACAGAGGAAATCAAACAGGTCCTCTGTATTAAACAGCACTGCTGTCAGACTGTGGACCCACACCACTCAGGAAAGGGCCAACCAGAGGGGCTGTTGAGCAGAGACAGGGGCACTCTGGGTAAGGGAACCCTGTCCCACTGTTTACCACAGTAGTAAAGATGTTAAAAGAAGAAAGATGTCAATCTCAACGATCAGCTCCTGTTCCCCTTTAGCTTAGCTGTACGAGAGGCTGTGAAGAGCCATGAGCAAGCATAGATACGCAGATCTACTGTTCCTCCGAGAAAATAATTACATTTCAGGACACTGCACGTGTGCAATGGTGAATAGCTACAAAATAAATAGATTATTTCTATACGTTAACGGTAGATTTCACCCGAATAAACCGTCCATTTTGTACCTAACAATCCAGACTACCAACGGCCCATGCAACTACTGTACTGAGTGCTGCATCTTGTACAGAGAGCTGTACAGAGTGTTTAGTGCTGTACTGAGTCTCGTGCTGTACTGAGTGTTGTACTGATTGTTGTACTGAGTACTGAGTGTTGTACTGATTGTTGTACTGAGTACTGAGTGCTATACTGATTGTTGTACTGATTGTTGTACTGAGTACTGAGTGCTGTACTGATTGTTGTAGAGTACTGAGTCCTTATTGCTTATTGAGTTCAATGCTTGACCTAGGCTAATTATTTATCAAAACCACAGCTAGCTTAATCTTCTCTGGAGAATGCAGACAATCTTTGGAAATGCAGGAATTTTTCCGAAATATTCTGAGAATGTCCAAAAGTTTCCAGGAAAATTCCCTCCGTTTGCAACCCTAACTAAGCTGTGCTGTACTAAATGCTGTATTGACTGCAGTACTGAGTGCCCCCCCCCTTCCACACACACTAATGCAGCTCATTAGGAAAGCTGGACACTGCAAGCGGACCATATGGTGCGTATTTATCTCCACTGAAGGCCATGCTAACCATCACTTACATGATTAAGACAAAACTCTACCAGGGGTGATTATTTCAGGAAGGAAATTAATAACCTTATGCCTGCTCTTAATCCTTCTTATTATTGAATTGTGTTTTTACATTCCTCTTCAGCACAATTTCATTTTCATGCGTTTTTAATTTCTGTATCTTGGTAAAGATCACATCCTGTTTAATGATCATCTATTATTAATGTTTATTATCACTTTGGACTGTAAATGTTTTATGAAAGGTCATTTGTGTGTGCTTTATTACAGGAGCAGTAATGAAGATGATAATACTACCACTGCCACCAACACAACTATTACTACCGCCAGCTCTCCTACTCCTGCTGCTACTACTACTAGCACTACCACAGGCAGCCTCTCCCAGAACGTCTCTCAGAATCTGTCACCGGCAGAAATCTCCCACAAATCAGCAATCTGCGCCACGGGCAGAACTGAAGTTTAGAAATTGGAATTCTCCTGTTGCGAATTGACAAACAATCCCGAATTAAGGAACCAAAAAGTGCTTAATTGCCCAGGTTGCATAATGTTCAGGGGTTTTTTAAATGCACAGATCTCTTCCATAAGCAACACACGGTAGTGTTTGTGAACGGCTGCCCCGAAAGCACACAATGTGGAGGGTTTAACAAACAGCATTCCCAAACACAGAGCTAACCCCGGAATTCCCAAACACACACCCAACTTAATCATTCCCAAACACACACATGACTTCAACATTCGCAAACAAACACCTAACTTCAGCATTCGCAAACAAACACCTAACTTCAGCATTCGCAAACAAACACCTAACTCAACCTCAACGTTGCCCGTTTCTTTGTGCTTCTTCAACAGAACATCTGGAAACCCCTGTCTGACTTGAAATTTCTGCCTGGGAGAGACCTTTCTAATGCAGTAGAAATACCTTGTGTCTTGTTGTTGCGCTCAGTCTTGCCACGGTGTATGACTTCTGACATTAAACTGTCTTCAGCAATCTCACCTTGGAGGCAGAGTTTGGCTGTTCCTCACCCAGTTAACCCTCCTACACAGCTGTTTCTGTTAATGATTGTGTTTCAACCTACAACCTAAATTCATGATCATTAGCTTGGTATAATTGGTTAATCACACACCTGACTATATGCCTACAATATCACTGACTTTGTGCAAGTGTACCTAGAAGAATTGACGCTGGTTTGAAGGGAAAGGGTGGTCACACCAAATATTGATTTGATTCAGATTTTTCTTCTGTTCACTCACTTTGTATTTTGTTAATTGATAAAACATAAACTATTAACATTTCTATTTTCGAAAGCATTCTTTACAGCATTTTTTCACACCTGTCTAAACAGTTTGCACAGTACTAGACATAACATCAACACTCCAAAACATACACCTAACTGCTGTATTCACAAACACAAACTAAATTACAGCATTCCCAAACAAACGTCTAACTTCAGCATTCCCAAACACATATATAACTGCAGTATTCCCAAAGACACACCTAACTTCAGTATTCCCAAACACAAACTTGGCCCTGTTTGTAGCTGTAACACAAGCTTGAGGGGGGAGATGAGCTAAATCAGCTCTAAAAAAGAAAACACTTTTCAGGTTCGCCAAGTGGGTATTACAGAGGTGGAGGGTGGAATTAGTCAATCCCAAGTGTTGAGCAGCTGGTTCTTCTGAATTCTGTGACTCCTGTCAATCACTCTGACACTGGAAAACACGCCGCATGTGAAACAGAAGTCTACCCACAATGCACAGCAGGAAATCGGAGACCTTCGCAGGAGACCACATGTTTGCTGCTCTCCGCGAAACAATGCAGAATTGTAGCACACAGCTTGATGTCAACATCAAAAAAGTGAAATTGCCGCTGAACAGATGCCCACAAACTTTGGCACAGAAAGGCACTTAAAACAGCTACACCTGCACCATTAGAGCTGAAACATGCGGCAGGAGGAACGTGTTCATCTGGCGCAGTGTAAGTGGAGTGTGGCACTCCTGAGCCCCCCTGAAGGACTCCTCTCATCAGGGCTGCCATCCCTCATCACCTCCCCCAGTCTCACTCCCACTGGGACACAGAGACCCTGCGCTCCTAAACCAGTCTCACTCCCACTGGGACACAGAGACCCTGCGCTCCTAAACCAGTCTCACTCCCACTGGGACACAGAGACCCTGCACTCCTAAACCAGTCTCACTCCCACTGGGACACAGAGACCCTGCACTCCTAAACCAGTCTGACTCCCACTGGGACACAGAGACCCTGCGCTCCTAAACCAGTCTCACTCCCACTGGGACACAGAGACCCTGCGCTCCTAAACCAGTCTCACTCCCACAGTCTCACTCTCACTGGGACACAGAGACCCTGCACTCCTAAACCAGTCTCACTCCCACTGGGACCCAGAACAGTGCGCTCCTAAACCAGTCTCACTCCCACTGGGACACAGAGACCCTGCGCTCCTAAACCAGTCTCACTCCCACTGGGACCCAGAACAGTGCGCTCCTAAACCAGTCTCACTCCCACTGGGACACAGAACAGTGCGCTCCTAAACCAGTCTCACTCCCACTGGGACACAGAGACCCTGCGCTCCTAAACCAGTCTCAATCCCACTGGGACACAGAGACCCTGCGCTCCTAAACCAGTCTCAGTCTCACTGGGACACAGAGACCCTGCACTCCTAAACCAGTCTCACTCCCACTGGGACACAGAGACCCTGCGCTCCTAAACCAGTCTCACTCCCACTGGGACACAGAGACGGTGCGCTCCTAAACCAGTCTCACTCCCACTGGGACCCAGAAAAGTGCGCTCCTAAACCAGTCTCACTCCCACTGGGACCCAGAACAGTGCGCTCCTAAACCAGTCTCACTCCCACTGGGACACAGAGACAGTGCACTCCTAAACCAGTCTCACTCCCACTGGGACACAGAGACCCTGCCCTCCTAAACCAGTCTCACTCTCACTCCCACTGGGACACAGAGACCCTGCGTTCCTAAACCAGTCTCACTCTCACTGGGACCCAGGAGATGGATCTTACAGGAGAGTCGAGGAGATGGATCTTAAAGAGCAGTGCAAGCAATGAATCTTACCGAAGACTCCAAGAGATAGACCATTTCAAATATCTGATGCAGACCAGCATGAAAGCACTGCCAATGGTCACATTAATGACAACTCATGACACACGAGTTGCTCAGGACAATGATAAAACTTCAATAAAACATTAATCCGTCATCCGTAAATTTTGGTGCAGTAAACAACATGTACGTTTCGTATTAAATAGTGCCAAGTATAAGTAAGTCACTTTAATTATATGAAAAGATGTTTCATCAGCTAGTATTTTACATACAGTGTTTTATTAAAACTATTGACTCAAAATTAATAACATTAAAAGAAATGCTTTCAGAAAAGGGATTTTAAATCAATCACAGCACTATTTCTGATTGACAAAGCCATATACCTAAAATAATGTATGGCAATAGAGAAGCAATTAACAGTCAATTATATAATGCAACATCTCTGCAAAGTATCTCCTCGTGAGCCTAATTTCATAAATAAGGACCTACCAATTATGTCAAATATAATTAATGAGCTGTAGCATTCGCTGCAGGAGTTGCATATCAGAGGCGAGTGAAGATAATATCCTATTCCTGCTAAACGGAGTCAGCTGCACAGCTGAGTGCAGTGGAGACTTTCTGCACATGAAACCCCACAAAAGTCAAAGTGCGCTGACGAATCTACACAGCGATAAATAATTGGACTGTTTTTACAGGTATTACGTGTTATGCCAAAGCCTTCTGAGAAACTGCTAATGGAACAGACGTCACAGCAGTGAACTAATCCTAACACCGCCCTCACAGGGCTGGTGTTATGCAGAGGAGGGGTTGAGCGGTACTAATAAAGGAACCGACCGTCTTTAAAGCCTGTGTTCCGAGCCGGGGAAATCACGTTAACAAAACTTCGTTCCCTTCCCAAACTCGCCCGGCTTTCACAGAACAATTCCCCAACACCGTGGGTAATTTTCCACCCCCTTAACCTTAACGACCTTTCCAGTCAATCGAACAATAAATCTCGAACAGTACAACACGAGGAAAGCCGAACCGGCGCAGATTTTGGACAAACTAAACCCCCTGGCTTGCGAAACGCGGGTCGGTGCGTGTACGTGCGTGTGCGCGTGCTGCCTTATCTGCCTGATGGAAGGATATTTTACATGAGCTCCCTGTGTTCCAGGCATTCCGCTTGGTTTACATAAGGCCTCCGCATCCTCCTCATCCCCTTCAACTGTCAACAAACTCTTTATCTTGTAGGTCGTGAGCCTTAAAACCCCTGCAAGTTACCCGACCGAAGAGTACGGCACACTAGATCCAGGTCCCTGCAGATCGAATTAAGAAAACACGACGAAAAAAAGTACATGAAACATGTACGAGCCTTAGTGAGACGCGCTGAGAGAGACAGAACACTGTGTCACAGCTCAGTGTGAGGATATTCAGCCAGTAGGGGGCAGTACGAAGCCAGTGCCCCGCTCTGACCGGGTTAAACTGAAGCCCCAGGCTTGGCCCGGTCTATCACAACACTGCCAATCCACTGCAAACACTGCAGCCATAAAGCAGCCACATACCAGGGCTCGCATTCATTCAGAGACCGCCCCACACACTATAAACAGCATCACTGACAGAACCACCTCGCGCTAACCCAAAAGGGCCGTTTCCATGACAATTCCATTCATTCCTCTATCCATCTGTGCGGTATGTGGCAGAGTTTATTACTGAAAAGAGTAAATAAATAGCAATAAATGGTCCTTGTGACTCACCTGTAATCACAGATCCACACCATGGAGAAGGAGGGAGCACAGCAACAGGAGAGAAAAAAAAGAAACGACATTTAGTCCAGTGGACAATCCAGAATGTGCCTCACATATCTAATCGCCTGACCTGCCACTAGGGCTTACAACAGTTCTCACTGAAAACCACATACTGAGTTACATAATATCAAGTAGTACAGTAGGCACATTTTTATTACTTATTCATTGATTAAAACAAAACACTTAGCATTCACTGTGATGATGTCATGACACTAGTGAGCAGCACGTTTGCCCTGTGCTAGATGAAATGCATGGGTAAAGTTTGTTAATATCACACAAAAATATCAGCCAAATTGTATAGAAACCTGTACTGGCATAAAGGTAAAAATATTAGGCCAGTATCTTATCAGGACAAAATCCCAGTTTTAGATTTTCCGTCGGATACTGAAAGCAAAATTCCCTGCCTGTCCCCACCAGGACTACTCTGCCCCATATAAGTTATTGTGTTACTATCGCATAATACTGGACATTTACATGACCATAACACAACATTATGAGTAAACAAGTGTGTCTACAATTGTGTCTGTCATGAATGGGCATGTTTAAGGTAACATTTCTCAACAGCAGATGATTAGTTCTCAATTGTCTGTTAGGCAGAAGTGGTAGGGTGAGGGTTTAGGCTAGTGTTTCGGGGTAGTTTAGTTATACACTCAGTGATCACTTCATTAGGTACACCTGTACCCCAGCTTGTTAATGTAAATATTTAATCAGCCAATCATGTGGCAGTAACTAAATGCATAAAAGCATGCAGACAAGGTCAAGAGGTTCTTTTTCAGAACTTTTCACTTTTTTCTAAGTGACTTTAAATGTGGAATGATTGTTGGTGCCTGACAGGGTGGTTTGAGTATCTCAGTATCTGATCTCCTGGGATTTTCATGCACAACAGTCTCAAAAGTTTGCAGAGAATGGTGTGAAAAACAAAAAACATCCAGTGAGCAACAGTTCAGCGGGCAAAAAACACATTGTTAATGAGAGAAGGGCCGGACTGGTCAAAGCTGACAGGAAGGAGACAGTGATGCAAATAACCACACATTACAACAGCGGTATGCAGAAGAGCATATCTGAACACACAACACGAGAAACCTCTAAGTGGATAGGCTACAGCAGCAGAAGACATAATAAAAGCCTAAAGAATATCGCCAATAAATACCTAATGAAGTGCTTGGTGAGTGCGCATGTTGTGCCAAACGCTATTACTGTCAAGCAGTACTCAGCAGCCTCCGTCTTTCACTGTATTTTAGTCAAAAGTGGGAAACTATGACAGGCTTATAAAAGGGACGATTGTTTTATCTGGTTAGTGACACCATATACTTCCGAAATTTGCATACCAATGGCAGACCTCTCCCTCAAACACAAGGGAGGAGGAGGAGGGGGGGGCACACACAAGGAAGATTTCTCCTTCAGGCCAAACAATCGTAGGCTTTGTCTGGCCCTGTAGAAGTGCTTAGCTGTGTGCTCAGAATACCAATCAGCAGCCCCACGCCTGAGAGCTGGGGGTCACCGCGGGGTCGGCAAACTGTCTGGGCTGCTTTTGGAGTCAGCGACACACAGAGGCACGTCCAGCTGCCAGACCCAGACGCTGGAACACCCCTAAACCCAGCGTCCACGTCCGCCCCACCGCCCTGTACGAGGGCGGGTCCCCATCTGCGCACAGCAGCCCCACCCTGTCCCCGCAGACCCCCGCGCCCAGAGCTCACGCCCAGCTCACGTGCGCAGGACTGGGGATTAAACCCCAGCCAGCCCCTGTCCTGACCAATCACACGTCTGCAGCAGCAGCCCATCCAATCACATGTCTCTCACTCACAACAGCACGCCCCCCCCCGGACGCGTTCGTTCACACAGGCGTCTGTCTTGGTCTTTACGTGTCACCATTAGTTGGGAAGGAGACCGGATAAAGCAAGGTTACAGATGTTGAGCATCTGAAAAAAAATCATTCCGATTGGCTGGAAAACAAGAAAGGAAATATACCTATCACATTTCAGCAAAGACAGCCAAACTTCCTCAAGCAGAGCCAAGGCTGCAGAAGCCATTGGGGCAGACTATATTTGTCAGCAATACTTGCCTGTCTAGACAAAACCCCAAGCCCTGACTTCCTCCTTAGAGGGCTTCCCCCTGCTATTCCACTTCCTGCCTCAGCCCGTGAGGTTCTGTAGTTTCTCTAAACATGCCTGACAGGAAGTGACACGTGCACAGCTATAGGCTGCCCTCAGAGGGAGCAGAGGGACTCCAGACTGAACACTGAACAACAGGAGCGCCTGAATAATTTCTAATGCTAACTTAGGGCCAACAGAGGCAGGGAGATAAGAAGGGGCAAACCACAGTTAGTCCAGTGCCCTACAACACCCCAGTACAACAAACCAAACCATGTCCATCACTCATTTGCACCTCACTGCAAAATACTTTTTGGTAAGACCTGTCCTCACACACACACTGTCCTCACACACACGCTGTCCTCACACACACGCTGTCCTCACACACACGCTGTCCTTACACACACGTGCACAGGGCCAGTGACGCGCATGCCAGCAGACACGTGGGGCGGTGGTTAACACACCTCAAACAGGGCCGAGTGTGTGTAATCCGTGCCTTTGTTTGCTGTGCATTATTATTGAGATGTCCCTGTCTGGGGTGCCATCTGCACACACCGTGGGCCCTGTGGCAGCTGGTCTCCTCTCCTCCCTGGGACACTCCACACCCCCACGCCCCCCCTCCCCCTCCCCCTCCCACACGCCACAGCTGTGCAGCTGCTGCGTTCCCAGCTCCCCCCGCCCCCGCCCCCGCCCCCACCGGATGGCCGTTTACTGCACTTTGGCTTTACAGGGGAAAAGTTTGTGGAAATGTGTGTAGTGCCCCCAGACCCCCGCAGGGCCCCACAGACCCCCACACTGGCCCCTGAGACACATCCCTCCCCCGGGACGCACAAGGCTCTCCAGTGACAGCCCCAGGCCTCAGCAGAGGCCTTCAGCCTCCCAGCACATGAGGGCGGGGCAGAGTCTGCTGAACGACCTGCTGTGCTAATGCAGGTAATGCAGTAAGGCCCTTCTTCCTCAGTGGTAATGCAGACTGTTAGTCCTCCGACCATTATACTGCACCCACACCAGCCCCCCAATGATACAGTGTGTGAGTGCACGTTTGTGTATGTGTGTATGTGTGTATGTGTGTGTGTGTGTGTGTGTGTGTGTGTGTGTGTGTGTGTGTGTGCAAAGATTCCATGACCTGCAGCAAAAGGGACTATGTGTGAGCAACCACTCTACAAACCCAATTTAACCTTTGAAGACTAACGTACAACCCCACGACATCAAAAGCAACAAGCCTGTCTTTTAAACCTGTCAAAGACAAACTTCTGTCCGGGGAACGTGCGTGATGTGACGCCCTGTCCTCTCCGAGCAGCTGTGCTGAATGATTCATGAGCAGGGACCTGGGGGGGTTATCTGAGCTGGGGAACACAGGTACAGCCAGCTCCCCTTCGCCCTGGAAATACAGCACTCGGGCAGAGTCAGGGTCATCCCGCAGGGGCTGAGCACTGCCCAGGGACACACACCGTTCCCCCAGCCAGGACTGCCCTCCACCCTGCCTCTCTGGCACACCTCTCCCTCCACGGTCGCCCGCTTTGGTTCTTCCTTTTTCCCCAGCCTCGGAAAGGCCCATGTCTGTATTTCCCATTCCAGTACGCACACCTCCCACTTCTCTGTGGACTCTCTGCGTTTAGCGCCTGATGTATTGTCTATTTTCCCCAACTCCGACATGTTTGTAGCAGTGTATTGACGCACCCTTCCCCCTGATTGACACTTTTTTGAACCGCAGCATAATAGCACGACGTAATCAACAAAGACAAGGCCTTCTCCTCCTTGAGCTCAGCTTACATATGAACCCTGAGAATGTGCTTTCTTTCGTTCTACACGTTTCCTAAACTCTTTGTCAGC
>NC_083777.1:6742500-6747500 GCF_963514075.1 Conger conger
GGGCTCTCACTCTCTCTGCAGCAGTAATTATGAATGAAGGAGACTGCCGTTTTCATAAACACTCTCACCGAGACCTCGGAAGGCATCTAAGATGGCTGATAGAGGAAATAAAACTCAGGGTAAGTATCCTACACGCCAGGATTTCACCCGGCGGACTTGTTTAAGGACTTGCTGACGTCGTTTTCTTGCCGGGCAAATCCAAATATATATCCCCTGGGTTCAACTTCAAATAGATAATAATCATTTTTCTTGGAAACCTTCAAGACCGACTGAATTCCAGTTAGCTGGTGTTAAAGGATCGTTGTGAGGTAAATATAGGGTTATTTTTAACGGTGGCAGGACGAGACTCGCTGAAACAGACGAGCAGTCGTGTAAAACCAAGACGGATCACACGGCGCAGCTGACTCGGCACCGGATCAATAACGGTTACATAAGAACGTGTTCCCAGCATGCATTGCCCTCTGTAGAGGAGATAGTCATTTCCCATCAAGAAACGAGATACCTCTTAAGTTTGATTCATGACATCAGCGTGGCACCGGGTGCCGTCACTACTGCCTGAGATCATCATGTACCAGAAGCTTCTGGATGGCGATGAATAAAGAATGGCGTTAAGGCCTCTAGTCAGACTGTTTTAACACACCGGCTCTGTGTTTTCTACCAGCTCTTATTTCCCCGTGATAGCAAAGCCCATAATTACACATGAAGAAGTCTATAATGTTCATCGCAGGAAGGGTTCATCTTCTGCAGGCTTAGATGGGGATAGTACACTTTTCAACTAACACTAAATAGAACAGATTAAAAGGGCTGAGAAGCTATTCCAACCCTCATTTTTACAGATGCCCTGTCTGTACCGGTAACGTTCCTCGTGTTTGACTGGCCACTGTGTGGATTCAGTCCTGCCTCCACTTGCCCTAAGACCGAGTACAGTCCTGCCCCTCCTCTGAGACTGAGTACAGACCTGCCCTGAGACTGAGTACAGTCCTGCCCCTCCTCTGAGACTGAGTACAGACCTGCCCCTCCTCTGAGACTGAGTACAGACCTGCCCTGAGACTGAGTACAGTCCTGCCCCTCCTCTGAGACTGAGTACAGACCTGCCCCTCCTCTGAGACTGAGTACAGACCTGCCCTGAGACTGAGTACAGACCTGCCCCTCCTCTGAGACTGAGTACAGACCTGCCCCTCATCTGAGACTGAGTACAGACCTGCCCTGAGACTGAGTACAGACCTGCCCCTCCTCTGAGACTGAGTACAGACCTGCCCTGAGACTGAGTACAGACCTGCCCCTCCTCTGAGACTGAGTACAGACCTGCCCCTCCTCTGAGACTGAGTACAGTCCTGCCCCTCCCCTGAGACTGAGTACAGTCCTGCCCCTCCACTGAGACTGAGTACAGTCCTGCCCCTCCTCTGAGACTGAGTACAGTCCTGCCCCTCCCCTGAGACTGAGTACAGTCCTGCCCCTCTTCTGAGACTGAGTACAGTCCTGCCCCTCCCCTGAGACTGAGTACAGTCCTGCCCCTCCTCTGAGACTGAGTACAGACCTGCCCCTCCTCTGAGACTGAGTACAGTCCTGCCCCTCCCCTGAGACTGAGTACAGACCTGCCCCTCCTCTGAGACTGAGTACAGTCCTGCCCCTCCTCTGAGACTGAGTACAGTCCTGCCCCTCCCCTGAGACTGAGTACAGTCCTGCCCCTCCTCTGAGACTGAGTACAGTCCTGGCCCAGCGCTGGCCTGTGGAGGCCGGGTACAGTCACATGACTGCCTGGCTCTCTCTCTCTGGCCTGCAGCTGGAGATGAGCAGGGCGCTACTCTCACGCATAAAGAGCGCTTTCACACAGGAAGTCAGAGCGGATGCAGAAGAGGGGACAGGATATCAGTGGTCAGACACTCCCTGATCCTTCAGCAGCTGCTGCGCCGGCTGTACGGAGTGAGGCACAGGTGATCTAAGCCGGACTCACAGATACCCCCTTCCCCATCAGGGCAAGCATGGGGGGGGCGTAAAACAGGGGTGTAGCAGCACCCAAATAAAGCACCACTTGTGTACACATGCGTACCGCACCCCTTAGATACACTCACTCACAGCTGAGACACACACAGCCTGAAGGCACAGTACTGCAGCTCTCCGGGCTGCTGGGGAAGGTGATATTTAAGGCCTGTGGGTTCGGAGCCTCTGGCTGACACCCCCTGCTCTGTCCAGCTCTGGCTCATTCTGCTAATGGCTCCCGCTCATTACTCAGTTATGAGCAGGGCTGCTATGACCTGGGGTTAAGGAGCACCAAGACACCAAGATTCCTCTGTAGGAGAGAAAACTGTGTTTGGGTTGCACACGCACACACATACAACCACACACACACACACACACACACACACACACACACACACACACACAAACACACACACACACAAACACACACACACACACACACACACACACACACACATACATACACACACACACACACACAAACACATACACATACAGACACACACACATATATACAGACACACACATACACACTCACACAAACACATACACATACACATACACATACACATACACATACACATACACATACACATACACATACAGACACACACACATATATACAGACACACATACACACATATATACACACATACACACACACTACAACTTGTACACATCCAATGAGTGAAAACTCCTATCCTGGGTAGTGTTCAAATCCGCACAGTTGTCTACTATTGAGTGTACATGTTGAGTGAACCTACAAGTTGTTAAAACTGGGATGATCAGGATGATAATACTTATTTCTGGGTTGTCGCAGAGTATACAATCGGGAGCATCCTATTGATAATATAAGTAAACGGTCATTTTGGTCCCATGAATGTAACATGAAGCATCGCTTCAGAAACGAGGCTCAGCTGCTGATGTTCTCAGCGGGGCGGGTCATCTAACCACACTTCCACAGTATGCTCGTATAGATATGTTCCAGAAACTCCCCATCGCGTACGATAAACACCCCTGCCTCCCTGCTATGGCCACACCCCTCCCAGCTCTGGCCACACCCCTCCATGCTCTCACCACGCCCCTCCATGCTCTGGCCACACCCCTCCATGCTCTGGCCACGCCCCTCCATGCTCTGGCCACACCCCTCCATGCTCTGGCCACACCCCTCCATGCTCTGGCCACACCCCAGAGGACTAATGCCCCCCTGTGTGCCACACCCTAACCCAGCAGCTGGGCGGGTCAGGGCCCTTTGTGCCACACCCTAACCCAGCAGCTGGGCGGGTCTGAATGGGGTCAGTGTTGCGGAGACTGAATGGGGTGCTGGAGGCTCCTCAATGAGCCCTTTCATACAGGCACAGCCGTTCCCCTGCCCTTTCCACAACCCTGTCCCACCACACCCAAATCACAAGGGTACACTCTCACACACACACACTGTACACCCATTCACTATAACACATACACACACACACACACACACTGTACACCCATTCACTATAACACACACACACACACACACACACTGTACACCCATTCACTATAACACACACACACACACACACACTGTACACCCATTCACTATAACACACACACACACAAACTACACCCATTCACTATAACACATACACACACACACACACACTGTACACCCATTCACTATAACACACACACACACACAATGTACACCCATTCACTATAACACACACATACATACACACACACACACACATTCACTATAACACACACACACACACCCATTGACTCTAACACGCACACACACACACACACACACACACACTGTACACCCATTCACTATAAGACACACACACACACACACTGTACAGCCATTCACTATAACACACACACACACACACACACACACACACCCATTCACTATAACACACACTTACGCATGCACATATACACTCCCTCACACAAAAATAACACATTGCTAAAGGCAGCCAATATCATCAGGATTGAATGGGTGCTACTTGTTGACTCTATGGGGCGGAGCCAGAACATCTGTATGATTGTGTTAGTCTGTGGGGCGGGGTCAGAACAGCTGTATGATTGTGTTAGTCTGTGGGGCGAGGTCAGAACATCTGTATGATTGTGTTAGTCTGTGGGGCGAGGTCAGAACAGCTGTATGATTGTGTTAGTCTGTGGGGCGAGGTCAGAACATCTGTATGATTGTGTTAGTCTGTGGGGCGAGGTCAGAACATCTGTATGATTGTGTTAGTCTGTGGGGCGGGGCCAGAACAGCTGTATGATTGTGTTAGTCTGTGGGGCGGGGCCAGAACAGCTGTATGATTGTGTTACTCTACACAACCGGGCTAGAAAGCCCGCTGGATTGTGTTACTCTATGGGGTACCTTTCCATCACTCTGTGGGGCGGGGCCAGAACAGCTGTATGATTGTGTTAGTCTGTGGGGCGGGGCCAGAACAGCTGTATGATTGTGATAGTCTGTGGGGCGGGGCCAGAACAGCTGTATGATTGTGTTAGTCTGTGGGGCGGGGCCAGAACAGCTGTATGATTGTGTTAGTCTGTGGGGCGAGGTCAGAACATCTGTATGATTGTGTTAGTCTGTGGGGCGGGGCCAGAACAGCTGTATGATTGTGTTAGTCTGTGGGGCGAGGTCAGAACATCTGTATGATTGTGTTAGTCTGTGGGGCGGGGCCAGAACAGCTGTATGATTGTGATAGTCTGTGGGGCGAGGTCAGAACAGCTGTATGATTGTGTTAGTCTGTGGGGCGGGGTCAGAACAGCTGTATGATTGTGATAGTCTGTGGGGCGGGGCCAGAACAGCTGTATGATTGTGTTAGTCTGTGGGGCGGGGCCAGAACAGCTGTATGATTGTGTTACTCTACACAACCGGGCTAGAAAGCCCGCTGGATTGTGTTACTCGATGGGGTACCCTTCCATCACTCTGTGGGGTGGGGTCAGATCAGGCGTTTCAGGGCAGAAATGAAATATAAACAAAAGGCCTGGTTTCGAGTAGGGAGAGCTCTATATGGAAATTC
>NC_083777.1:6752500-6767500 GCF_963514075.1 Conger conger
CACAGACACACACATAACCCAGGCATGAGAGGGAGGCTTACCTCTTTTCTGCACCCACCCTTCTTTGACGATAGTGACATCGCTCATGATGGCCGCCGGGCGCGGCGGCCGGGCCCAGCGCGCGGGCTCCTCTCCTGAGGACGCAGGAGGGGGACGGGGGCGGGGGGCAGGGGGGGAGGCTGTGCGCTCTCCCTCTCTCTCACGCGCTGTGTGTACGTCGCCCGTCTCTCCCGCTGGCGGCTGCCGCTTCTCCCGCTCCGCTCTCTCTCCCGCTCGATCGCCCCAGACCTTCCCACTCCCGCCGGTGACTCAGCCTGGAAGGAAGTCACAGAAAAAGGGAACACATGATTTTATTCTCTCTCTCCCTCTCTCTCTCTTTCTCTCTCTCTCCGTCGTTTCCACCCCCGTTAGACTTTACTCTGACATGACAAACAACAAAGTCATTGTTGAAATACGAAATAAGCCCCTGCCCCCTTCCGTTACCCCTCCCTGCCCAAATCCACTGCTTCTTCCCCATTTTCTACTCTTCAGCTGCTGTAGGTGTTGGATGTGTCTGTGTTCAGACTGTAGGTTCTGGATGTGTCTGTGTTCAGACTGTAGGTGTTGGATGTGTCTGTGTTCAGACTGTAGGTTCTGGATGTGTCTGTGCTCAGACGAGGTTCTGGATGTGTCTGTGTTCAGACTGTAGGTGTTGGATGTGTCTGTGTTCAGACTGTAGGTTCTGGATGTGTCTGTGCTCAGACTGTAGGTTCTGGATGTGTCTGTGTTCAGACTGTAGATGCTGGATGTGTCTGTGTTCAGACTGTAGGTTCTGGATGTGTCTGTGTTCAGACTGTAGGTTCTGGATGTGTCTGTGCTCAGACGAGGTTCTGGATGTGTCTGTTCAGACTGTAGGTGTTGGATGTGTCTGTGTTCAGACTGTAGGTGTTGGATGTGTCTGTGTTCAGACTGTAGGTTCTGGATGTGTCTGTGTTCAGACTGTAGGTGTTGGATGTGTCTGTGTTCAGACTGTAGGTGTTGGATGTGTCTGTGTTCAGACTGTAGGTTCTGGATGTGTCTGTGTTCAGACTGTAGGTGTTGGATGTGTCTGTGTTCAGACTGTAGGTTCTGGATGTGTCTGTGTTCAGACTGTAGGTTCTGGATGTGTCTGTGTTCAGACTGTAGGTGTTGGATGTGTCTGTGTTCAGACTGTAGGTTCTGGATGTGTCTGTGTTCAGACTGTAGGTGTTGGATGTGTCTGTGTTCAGACTGTAGGTTCTGGATGTGTCTGTGTTCAGACTGTAGGTGTTGGATGTGTCTGTGTTCAGACTGTAGGTGTTGGATGTGTCTGTGTTCAGACTGTAGGTGCTGGATGTGTCTGTGTTCAGACTGTAGGTGCTGGATGTGTCTGTGCTCAGACTGTAGGTTCTGGATGTGTCTGTGTTCAGACTGACACTGATTCCAAAATGCTGCCAACTAAGCTGACTCACATAGGCAGGAACAGACGTATCCAGATTTATTTTTTTAAGCAATCCCACAAATCCTGACAATATTTAAATATAAAATTTCAGTGAAAATCATGGTGGACAAACCGAGATTGAATAACATGAGAAAAATATGAAATTTTAACAAATTTAAGTTTGACATCTGTTTGACACAGGTGGCGATCTGGTCCTATGTATTTAAGATCATACCAGTGCATCAGTTAGGCAACTTGTAAAATACCAGCTAACCTCAAACAAAAAAAAATCTCTCCAACATGGCATAGACAGTGAATTCACAGGCTGCTCCATTTGCAGGAAAGTAACCTGAGGCCTACAGAGGCAACCATCAGTGATGGCCCGATTTCTTCTGAAACAGAAAACAGCCTAAGTATCTACCATCATCCTGGGTGACTTAGGGCCATAAACAATCCCGCTCCCGGCCGCAACCACAGATTCAACCGATAACCGTGTGGGCGCAGACACCATTGGCACCACGGTTGTTGTCACCCTCTTGCAGTGAATCATGCTGTTGACCTTGATAGACTGCCCTGACCCAACAGTAGAAACAAAGTGCGGGTCAAAGATTAACAGCTTGGACAAGAGGCCTCATGACGAGGCCTTCCTTCATTTATATCTTCCAATACCGTGGCGTCTTCTGGACAGAGTGGGGCATCCTGAAGTACAGCTGCTTGTTTGATTCTCTGCCATGTACTTTCTGTACTGTGAACCTACAGTCATAGGGGCGACATGGCTCAGGCAGTACGAGCAGTCGTCTGGCAGTAGGAGGGTTGCCGGTTCGATCCCCCGCCCGGGCTGTGTCGAAGTGTCCTTGAGCAAGACACCCAACCCCTAAATGCTCCTGACGAGCTGGTCGGTGCCTTGCATGACAGCCAATCACTGTTGGTGTGTGAGTGTGTGTATGAATGGGTGAATGAGAAGCATCAATTGTACAGTGCTTTGGATAAAGGCGCTATATAAATGCCAACCATTTGAACCCATCTCTATCTGTAACCCCCCCAGTTCCCTCGTCAGAATAAAGCTAAACGTATATAAGAAGGGTCGGCTGTGTACTATAGCTCCCATCTACCTGAAGTCAGTCTTTACTCCTGTGACATAATCAGACATGCTTTTGCCTGGTTCAGTTTCAGTGATCCCGCAGAGGGACCCTCGCTGAGATACAGTTACTCAGAGTGTGAATCAGACCTTTTTTTTACAGTCTGACACCCTGAAGGAAAACCACAACATACCCATCAAATGAGATCATTACACACAACTGCATTCAAAGATGGCTGCTGTGAATCTCCTGCATCTTTGCATGCATGATGATGACTGCTTAGAACCACAGTCATTTCTCCTCTATGACTCAACAAGCACACCCTGGCTATATATATCCCATAATAGACTGCCACCAATCATGCATTTTCCCATCATGTATGAGAACACATGTCCAGGGACCAATCAAATCAAATGAATGGGACCATTTAAACTATAGATCCAGTTCTATTCCATAATGATGATCCTTTCTGAAAAAAGAAACTGTTCTTTGAGCTTGATTCAGATTTTGTTGCCACTTTAAGTTGAAATATACACTCAGTGAGCAATCGATTAGGTAGACTTGTTACACCAGCTCATTAATGCAAATATTTAATCAGCCAGTCATGTGGCAGCAACTCAATGCATAAAAGCATGAAGACGTGGTCAAGAGGTTTAGCTGTTGTTCAGACCAAATGTTAGAATGGGGAAGAAATGTGATCTGAGTGACTGTGACCGTGGAATGATTGCTGGTGGCAGACAGGGTGGTTTGAGTATCTCAGAAACTGCTCTCCTGTGATTTTCACACACAACAGTCTCTTGAGTTGGCAGAGAATGGTGCAAACAGAAAACATCCAGTAAGCAGCAGTTCTGCAGGCAAAAACGTGTTGTTAATGAGAGAGGTCAGAGGAGAATGGCCAGACTAGACGAAGCTGACAGGAAGGTGACAGTAACATAAATAACCACACCTTACAACAGTGGTATGCAGGAGAGCATCTCTGAACACACAATGCGTCAAACCTCTAAGTGGATAGGCTACAGCAGCAAAATAGGTCTAATAAACACCTAATAAAAGATATGCTAGGAATGGGTTAAACTGCCCAAATCCAGGTGTGCAAAACGTGTAGAGACTTACCCAGTAAGTATAGATTGATGGGCAAAAATGGCAATTTTATCAATTTCAAATGAAATTTTGAACACAATCCACTGTGTAAAAAATGAAGGGGTCTGGATACAGTCTGGAGCCACTGTGTACCTCATTGAACATCTTGGGAGTAATTTGTCCTCAGCATCTGACCCATCCTAGTTACTTAGGAGTAGTGGGCAGCCACAGTGCTGAATTAGTTCGATAATATATTGTTTTTAGGTTCCAACAGTCGAACTGAGTTTTATTATCATTATTGTTTATTTGTATTATAAATGTATTTTTTTATTAAAACCTGAATAGACACCACTCCTTTCATCAAAGCACAGAGGAGCATAATCAGACTGCAGGGCCTTACAGTAACATTTATTTATCAGTTATTTTCTCGACTTACTGATGGCAAACAGCAATGTGTTAAACAAAGACCTTCATTCAAAGTGGCGTGCAGCTCATTTCCTGTACAGCGGAGTTTGTGTGGGTCTTTGTGAAGGCCTGATGTGCTGGCTGAACCGGTCACTTCCCACACACTAGCAGGAGAAACACACAACATCTGCTACTTTGTCTTTCCTCACTATAATGCGCTAAATGATTATCATTTCCTGAATACGTTTGACTCCGGGCTTTAACTCGTAATGTAAAAACACCGCAGCACAACAACGAAAAACAAAACAAGGATTTAATTGTGTGAAACACCGTACATGTGTTGTCGCCCATTCAGGGACACGTTTCCCACAAACGCAGAAGATCATTCAGACGCACTTTACTTTTCTCTAAAAATACGCTTTGATTTCATTTACAAAAAAAAAACTTCATCACTGCAGTCGAAAAACAACATCCGCTAATTTATAAAGGCTAAAATTTCAACTCACTTTGTATGACGTTTTTAACCACAGAATTCCCTAATGCAAATGCCACAAATTGTTGTGAGTTGTCAGGATATGATAAGAGGAATATTAGCAGTTAATTTCAATAAATATTTCAACTCCGGCATTAAGTTTCAGTATCCACAGCACTGGTCTGGTCTGTGGACTGTGATTTTTTGAGGTTCTGTACAAACTACAATTTTACAGTTGTAGAATCAGGTCACGGTAGTTTATCCGGCATTGGAAAATCTTGGGCAAACATTTGAAAATTCTAAATCGGCTTGAAAATTGCATATCGGTACAAGCCCATTTCAGACGAGCACGAGAGTGGATTGCGGTGTGATGTCAGAAGTCTACACACTGTGCATGTCACTCAGGACAAAGGGGATCTGGCAACAGGACAACACAGAGACTTTTGAGGAGCAGATGATCAAAGTGAGAATAGGCACTGTGAGAGGAACGTTCAGTGAGAGGCTAGATCAGTGGAGAACGTTGTGCTGTTGTAAACAATCCAACCACACACCCCATGCAGTTGTATCAAGCACTTGTAAGATGCTCGAGCCATCAAATAAATTAAGTAAAAGTTGTCACGTGTTGTACTGGTTTATTAACATTGGAGTGCTTGGAATCACACTCCAGTGTTATGGTAAAAATATGGCACCTCATATCTTGATGTTAAATGAAAAGCCAAAATATCAAGGAAAACATTTCTGCACCAAAACAAATGATCTAATCAACAGGTTTCAAGCAGAGATTCTCTAGAAGGGAGACATTCTAACGACATGGATATCTGGTGTCAACATTCAGCTTAATGACAGTAATTCAACTTGACAACTTGACCCTCAACAGCTTTGAATAAATATAGTCAACATTAGGTTACATATCACAGTCAACCTGCTACAGAGTACAGAGAGGAGCAGCAGAGTACAGAGAGCAGCAGGGTACAGAGAGGAGCAGCAGAGTACAGAGAGCAGCAGGGTACAGAGAGGAGCAGCAGAGTACAGAGAGCAGCAGGGTACAGAGAGGAGCAGCAGGGTACAGAGAGGAGCGGAGTACAGAGAGCAGCAGCAGAGTACAGAGAGCAACAGCAGAGTACAGAGAGCAGCAGCAGGGTACAGAGAGGAGCAGCAGAGTACAGAGAGCAGCAGGGTACAGAGAGGAGCAGCAGAGTACAGAGAGCAGCAGGGTACAGAGAGGAGCAGCAGGGTACAGAGAGGAGCGGAGTACAGAGAGCAGCAGCAGAGTACAGAGAGCAACAGCAGAGTACAGAGAGCAGCAGCAGAGTACAGAGAGGAGCAGCAGAGTACAGAGAGGAGCAGCAGAGTACAGAGAGGAGCAGCAGGGCACAGAGAGGAGCAGAGCACAGAGAGCAGCAGTGTACAGAGAGCAGCAGAGCACAGAGAGCAGCAGTGTACAGAGAGCAGCAGAGCACAGAGAGCAGCAGCAGTGTACAGAGAGCAGCAGCAGAGCACAGAGAGCAGCAGTGTATAGAGAGCAGCAGAGTACAGAGAGCAGCAGCAGAGTACAGAGAGCAGCACTGTGGGCAAACTGCGCCCTGTTCAGCAGCGGTGTAATGAAAGCCCAGCACGCTGCTCCTCCACCATCCCTGCCGTGACCACCAGGAGCAGAGGGCTACAGGAGTGCCCCATGTCCGGATACATCATCCACACAGGCCGCACCACACGCCATAAATCGTACATGGCAAATGGTTGGAATTCATATAGCGCCTTTATCCAAAGCACTGTACAAATGCTGCTTCTCATTCACCCATTCATACACACCAACAGCGATTGGCTGCCATGCAAGGCAGCTTGTCAGAAGCAATTGGCGGTTAGGTGTCTTGCTCAGGGACACTTCGACACACCCAGGGTGGGATCGAACCGGCAATTGCATAAACATCACACACCAAAAGCATTCGGTGCTGAAGAGCGATACAGAGTGATGTCAGCTGAACATGGACAGGGCAGAAGAAACTTGAACACAGGATGCACCCATGGGTTGTGGCAGAAGCACACCATCACACCGTCACTCAGAGAACAGGAGAACCTGCTCCCTGGGTTAATAACAGTCAGGCCACGCATCACAAGGGTCTGACCAACCGGGGCTGCAACTGAGAACACCCAATCAAACCGTGTCCCCTGAAACGCTTGTCACAATGATGTTTGCAGCAGACTCTGGCCTATGAACCCAACCAGAGGCCCAGGGTGGCAGTGGCACTTCCTGGGTGGTGAGGGCAGGGTGGGGCAGGGTAGGGCAGAGCAGGGCAGCTACTGTACAGCATCTCAGAGTTATCTCAGAGTTATCGCAGAACTGTGCCCAACAGCTGACAAATCATGGGGAAAAAACTACACGCTGCTTGCTGCTCAATAATTCATTACCTTAAACTCTGACCCCTACCAGGACATAGCCAGTGAGCAGTGACTGCATTAAATATTGCAGTTCGAGAAAATGTAAAAGGTGATAAAATAATCAAACGTTGGATTCCGGTGAAAATGTTTGATGTGAAATGCAAGGCGAGGGTAGTATTCACCCTACATTTCGGACTAAGCTACAAATTAACAGGACATATAGGAATGTTATGAAAAAACAGAAACCAGTTTAGTACCAAACCACCTGATAAAATAAACAACAATAACAACAAATGATGTACCCCACACACACAGACGCACAACCAAATACCAAGAACATGGACCTGCAAGTAAATAAGTAAATAAATGAATAAATAAATATGCACCGCTAATTCAAATTAATCACACAGGATTGCCAACAAGCAGGGGAGTGACGATACCCTTTACAGTGAGAAAACCCACAGCACCACTGTGGGCTGACTTCCACCATGAAACTAAGTTGCAGTTGCAAGACAGATGTTCAGCTGTCAACAGGGAACCAGTGGAGGCGGGGGGGAAGGCTGGAGGTTAAATGGCGAAGGCAGGAGGTGAGGTGGGGGAGGGAGGAGGTGGGAGAGGGAGGAGGTGAGGTGGGAGAGGCAGGAGGTGGGGGAGGGAGGAGGTTAGGTGGGAGAGGCAGGAGGTGGGGGAGGCAGGAGGTGGGGGAGGGAGGAGGTGAGGTGGGAGAGGCAGGAGGTGGGGGAGGGAGGAGGTGAGGTGGGAGAGGCAGGAGGTGGGGGAGGCAGGAGGTGGGGGAGGGAGGAGGTGAGGTGGGAGAGGCAGGAGGTGGGGGAGGGAGGAGGTGAGGTGGGGGAGGTAGGAGAGAGCTGGACCAGACAGCAGCATCTACACAAATGATCAGTCCCACCACGTCACAAACAGCAGCAAGCAAATATCAAACCCTGGTTCAGATTGGGCCTTCCTATTGTATTATTGTAAACGTAGCCTCAAAACAAAATGTCTGGGAGACAACCATCTAAAAAGACAAGAGTTTTATAATCCCAAAAGACGGATTTACCACTCCCACAGACTAGAGCATTCTGGGACTGCCACAGACTAGTGCATTCTGGAACTGGCACAGACTGAAGCATTCTGGGACTGCCATAGACTAGAGCTTTCTGAGACTGCCACAGACTAGAGCATTCTGGGACTGGCACAGACTAGAGCATTCTGGGACTGGCATAGACTGAAGCATTCTGGGTCTGCCATAGATTAGAGCATTCTGGGACTGCTACAGACTAGAGAATTCTGGGACTGCTACAGATTTATCAATCAACATTGTTACGGTCAGCTGAGTTACGGTCAGCTGAGTGGCTAGAGTTGGGCTACCACATTTTGCGGACATTTCTCATCTCAAAACAGACTTAATTGCCAATAAATATACCGGAATTTTCAGAACGCAGCCTTTTTGTATGTTTGAGTTTTTTCCTCATAAAAAATATTACCCCTGAGAGGCAAGCGAACACTGAAATCAGGAACCAAATGAGCATTTTCTTCTTTGAAGCACTGCACTTCAACTCACATGTGATCAATGTAGGACTGACATTAAAGCTGACATCATAGGTGCCTGTGTGAATAACATTATAGCATCCGTCATAGGAGCCTGTGAATGACTTTATAACATCCTTCATCAACGCCTGTGAATGACTTTATAGTTCATATTTACATGAACCACACAGTGACATACTGTGTATAGTGCATCATATGTGCCTGTGTGAATGACATTACAGCATCCTTCTTAGGCGCCTTTGAATGACAGTGCGTGTGTGTCTGTACATGTGCCTTCAAGCAGAATCAAATGCAGACACACACACACACACACACACACACACACTAAGAACGTTCCTCTGCCACTGGGACAGCATTCTTACCCATTGTTTTGTACTCGTACTCACCCAAGGGTGTGGTCTGTGCTAGGCTTGTGGGGCCTGAGAATGGCCAGTCTACACACACTCCCAGAGTGCACTTAGAATCCAAATAAAACCTTCATGAGCCATAATACCAGATGGGTTCAGAGAAGCACTCAGAACATTATGAATGGGCACACAGTCCAGTGGGAGGCCTAACAATTAAGCATATTCAAGCATTCAAAGCACCTTGTGTTCAGAACAGCAGCACTGCACACTTCAGCCCACAGACTGGGCATTGATTAGAATGACACTGAGATAAGAAGGTGAAAGCAGCCAGAATCCCATATTTTGAATATAGTTTAATACACTCAAGAATATCTAGACCTTGAGAAATATTCTTTGTTCTTTGCTTTTTAATTAGTTACAATAAACACAAAATGGAAGAAATACTTAAGTTGCACTTGTGAAGAGCTAGCCCAGGAGAAACGGAAGGGTTCACGCTAACAGACGTTTGTGAAAATGAAAGAGTGAACAGTGTTCATGTGAAACCGGACGAGAAAGGGAGAAGTTCTGAATGAAGAGCGATGGGCGGGTTTTCACTCTGCCCTAAACTCATCAAAAGGAACCTAATCTACAGGCACAAGCGAATTAAACTTCATTATTATCTAGAAGGATTTCTCAGAGCTAAACAGCATCTACACTCACACAAATGTAAAGGTATTACCATAATGGGCAGTTGAGATAATTATTCATGTGAGCAATTTGTTTCTTAAATTCTTTAAAAATGTATTTAAAAATGCAGCATTAACTCAAATATGTAAATGTAATGTGGTCTGTAACTACAAGCTAAAAAATAGTTATTGTAATTCAGAGGACAAACTTTACAACAAAGTATTGTTTTTAAAATCCAACCTTTCCAAATCTCAAACACCAAAAAAGGTATCGCACAAACTAATCTATTGATCATGTCTTTGGTTTTGACCACTCATAAAATATACCTGGCAGGTGAACTGAAGCCTCTCTCTTACACAGACCATAAAGCTAGCACACAGGCTAAAAACACAACACTAACACGGGCCATCAGGAGCACAACACTAACACAGACCATAAAGCTAGCACACAGGCTAAAAACACAACACTAACACGGGCCATCAGGAGCACAACACTAACACAGACCATAAAGAACACAGCCCTAACACAGGCTATACAGATCACACCACTAACACAGGCCATAAAGCTAGCACACAGGCTAAAAACACAACACTAACACAGGCCATCAGGAGCACAACACTAACACAGACCATAAAGAACACAGCCCTAACACAGGCCATAAACAATTCAGCATCAATGTAGGCTATAAAGAACACAACACTAACACAGTCCAAAGTGGACATGCCACTAGCACAAGCCATACAGAATACAGCACAAACACAGGCCATAAAGAACAGAGCACTAACACAGGCCAAGGAGGACACAGCCCTAACACAGGCCATAAAGAACAGAGCACTAACACAGACAATAAACAACGCAGCATTGACACAGGCCATAAAGAACACTAACACATGCTAGTGGCGTGAATTACCAGAAATGCACCTTACCTGCTGATAAAAAATAATGACAATGATAAAAGGCCTCAATGACCTTGATTGAACATTAAAGATGAAGCACAGGTAACTCCCAGCAGGAATGTTTTCACACTGACGAAGCATCTCCAGACTGATTGAGGAAAAAAAATCAGAGGACCATTTCCTCACTGAGAATAAAAAACATGGCATTTCTGACCTCCGTTTAAAAAGTTAACGGCCATGTGCATCAGCTTCCCCTTAAAAGACCGCAGCCTTTACAAACCCACCAGCGCCACTGGGCCCGCTCCTTCATTCGGGCCGGTTCTGAGAGCCGAACACGTAGAGACGAGCTGCCAGTTTGGGCACAAAGAAGCCAAATTCAAGTCTTCCACAGACTTCCTTCCGTGAAGTGAACGGAGGACGATGAGTGTGCACTCTGCACTCCTAGGCCCCTGAGAGAAAGCACTGTGTTAGCCGCATTAAGCAGGTTCACAGTGTTGGCTGCAGATCAAGAGGCTTAATAATATTCACTTAAACTGGTTACAAAAAGGAAAGACGCCGGGAGACCACAAGCAGCGAAATGGGGTTGAGTGATTTCGCTCCTCCGTCAAATTCCCACTCTGCTATATACTAGACTCGGTTAGGAATGTTTCAGTCAATGATGGGGCACTATAATGTGAGTTTATGAATGGCCACGACTCCCTGTGTGGCAGATCAATAACATGGAGCAATAACTGATCATGTAAAGAAACTCCCCAGCAGTGGAGAGTGGCTGCCAGCAGTGGCTGCCACAATACACACTCTACAGGCACTGTTAACTGTTGTTTGTACACAACAAACAGTTTCTTACGGGGATTCCAGTGATCATTTCATAAGGAGCCGCCTCCTTATGAAATGCATATTGTCCCTTTGTGGATGAAATACCCTACAATACTAATAATCATCATTATTATTTGGAAGTTGTGCCACTAATTTTTGGAATGGCAGTTTGGAAACGCCTGTTCAGTGCTTCCTTTCAATTAAGATATGTCGCAGAGTCAGATATTGTGTCAGCTGCTTGCGTTACCTAGGTCACTCCTAGAACGACGTGTTCACAGCCTATACACATTGCTTCCCATTGCTCAAACATAACAAAAATGCGTCCAATAGCTATCTCTTTTCATAACTTTACAATCGTTATATTACATAAAAACCCAAACGCCATGTCATTTCAACTCGGGAGAGGAAGGCCTACCCGTCTGTGTAATGTCGTATTTGTATCCCAGGGGAGTGTTACGCATCCCAGACTGAAAAGTGCCGGCTAGTGTGTGTAGCTCGCCATATATAAACATGGAAATGCAATAACAATAATGGCTGACACTGACAGGAATTTGAAGCATCGTGCGATGGCGTGCCTAATATCCATCCTTATGAGCCATGAATGGTTATGGCGCAGAAATAAGAAACGACGGAGGCGACACTGGTTCATTGGCGTTATTTACAATACAGTAAGCCAAACAAACAAGGGCTTTTGTTCCAAGGGGTGGGGTGTCATTGTCTGTTATATAAAACATAACACGCGGAAATAAACATTCACCAGAAATACACCAGTTAATGTAATAACGCTGCGCTTTTATTGTGGAAAAGGCCATCACAATATTAGGGGTACCGTAATGTTACTGCACCTTTTCACGAACATGCCTGCGAAAAGCCATGCCGCCAGAAGCTAGCGTTATCGAGATATTAGCTAGCACGCTATATTACCCTTATATTTACACAAACTCCGTGAATTGTGGTGTAACAGTGAATGCATCCGGGGGAATGACCAGCATTATTATTTTTTATTTCAATCTTTATCTGGAAAGACTGTATTAGACAGAACGACAGGGGACTCTACAGACACGCACTAGGCCAGACCTAGAGAACTCCACCTCCTTTTCCTCCCGCTGCTCCTGTCTCCTTCTACCTCCTCGTTGCAGCATCTAGCTATGCACTTAGCCTCCCATCCTAGCACCATATGAACAAATGCTACAGCCTCGGCGACAGCTCAGCCAGCACCGTAAGGTGCGTACCGCTGAACAAATACAGCATTTCTTCCACGAACAGTGTTCTGTGCACCCAAAAAGCAGTACCATTATAATTTCGATCTATTATTATTTATTACCTGACGCGGGCAGTGATGGGGAGACCGATGGGTTCCCCCTCGCCTCGGCAGCCTTCCTGTGCGCTCGCGCCGTCTTTACGCGAGAATAATGAATAAGATAAGCCAGGCAATTAAAAAAACAAATAAAAAGAAGAACCGTGTCGAAGCTGCTATTGCTTGGAATTGCGAGGACTTGTCACATATGGCATTAAACAGTAAAGATACGCGGCGGCAGCTCCTCCTAGCCTCTGGCACGGCCGCTGTGCTTCTGCCGCGACGGCTTGTTGTTGACTTTCAGGAAAGCTCGTGACGTCACGCCCAGCCGCTTCTCGGACGGCTTCCCTCTCTCTCCCTCCGTCTCCGTCTATCGCTCGCCAGGCTCGGTTGGTCCCTCCGTCTGTTTCTCCAATCTACAGCGCCTCTCCCCAGTCGCATCCCTGCTTCTCCCCGCTGAGACAACACTCGCGAGAGTCAGGTCAACTGGTGTATTAGTGGAAGATATGCATAATTGGTGTGCGGTGCTTCTGTACATGGCACGGTGGTAATTCCTAAATAGTCTACAGACGCCAGAAATGATAGAACACGTAATGGGGAAATACCATGTTTATGTGCACGAACGTTTCACATCCTCCTCTGTCCTCTGTACTACACCCTGGGTGCCATAATGCCTCTTACATAACCACATTCAGGCATCCCTCGCTGCCTGCTCTTATGTCAAAGCGCATCATTTCCGTGGTGTTGGCTATTCCAGCCTGAAATGACAGCAGAAGTACATTTCATATTGCATTAGTTCAAAAATGTAATATTTTAAATATTAAACATGTTGCGGGGAATGCACGGAGTAGTTATGCAACTGTTCTTTATCGGTTACGTTGCAGTAGCCTCATAGGCAGGATCGTATTTTTACTTATTGGGTCCAAAACCCAATGGTGCACGGTGTGCATTCTGTTGTTATTTAGGACTCAGACTGTACTAAATAGACTGTACTCAGACTGTACTAAATAGACTGTACTCAGACTTACAGGAAAATGTTTCATTCACAACTTACCCAACGTAGCCTATTTAATAAAAGCTTCATATTGCAGTTATATATTATGTGACGTTTATCAGAGCTTTGGTATACATTTGGGCTGTACTTGTACAATACAAACATACCAAAATGAACTGTTTTAGTTATTCCTTTACTTGGCATTCCACCCTGTAAGGTCATTTTCACTAATGACAAGAATTAAAAATACTCACCAGCACCATCATCATAATGAATTATAATCATAGTTTAATGTTTATTTGAAACACTCTTGCTAGTTCTGTCTCCCACTGACTGCTTCCTATCTTCCAAAATGTTTGTGACAGTTTTGTTAAAACCCTAAAATCTCCCTAACAATACTGAAAATATTCATTTAGATCAAGTTTTTGGTATTTTTATTAGAGAATAGAATCTCTGCACCTGACTCCAAAAATGAGCAGCAAAAGAGTAATGCCAAAATTAGGGAGTTACGGATTCAGGCTTTCAGGTTTTTTATTTTATTTGCTGAAATCAATTACTACAATAATTTAAACTGAAAATATCTTATATGGACAATTGTGGTTATAAAATGCAATTCCATGAACAGTTCAGTATATTCTTGAAACTGTCATAAGAATAATTGTATACAGTGATTGTATACAATATTTTTTCCAAAAAGGACACAGAACAGCAGAAACAATTCAAAGGCACTGGGATGTTCACATAAAGACATTAAATAAATAATAGTGAAAGAAAGGTAAATATGCAATGCTAAAAGAAAGGAGAGGAGATTAAAAGGTAGAAAAGGTTCCTTCATCTACATGACCTACCAAAAACACTGCTATAATATAAAAAAGGATAGATAAATAACATAGCTAATAAACGCCTGTTAAAGTGTTAATTATCACTGACGAGTGCTGACTATGACTCATTGTGCCTAAGTTATTTTAGCCTAAACTTGGCAGGTTAGCCTTGCCCACAAATGATCTTCAACTTCTTAACTTTTAAATAGGCTATTTTATTCTTGCAGCGCAGTGATAAGAATGGTCCCTCTTTGATCACAGGAATGGGCTGTAAGATGCACAGAAAACAGCCACTGCAGCAGAACGTGCCTTTCTCCATGAGACACACCTAGCCTAATGACCAATTCACCTCTGGTAAGTTCCGGTAGGTCAGTGGCTCTCAAACTCGATCCTGGGGACCCCTGTGTATGCTGACTTTTGTTACAGACAATTTCTTGCTCAATTAAGGCTGTTGAACACAGGTGTTTAGGTTCTGTCGTATTTCTTTCTTTAAACTTATTAACACAATGCGGGTTTGGCTCGGTATCATTGGATTTATGTTTTAATTCTTCGTTATCTACCAAATTGTGGCCAGGTGTCCACACTTTCACCAATTAGAAGCCTATTGATTCACCTCAGTCTTTAATTTGATCGTTTTTTATTTACCAGTTTTTATGCAGCTGTTTGCTAAATAACACAATAAGCACAATGTGAACATGGGCTGTTTATTCTTCATGGCATGATGGCATGCATAGCCATTTTTGCAATGGCAAAAGAGTAAAATAA
>NC_083777.1:6772500-6810000 GCF_963514075.1 Conger conger
GTCCAGCCATTAAATGAATACTACTGTTGTTAATACTAATAATAATATGAATATTTTTATGATAAATAATCCATTATTCCTCAAATTAATTCCTTTATCCAAAGATAATTATGCTCACAAGAGGCGAAGTAGCTGCCTATGGCCCATGAACACATTTGCAGCAAGTTTTTGTGCTTGACAGTCTCTGGCTTTTCAAGTATCCAATCTTCAGCTTTTTAAATCTCTAAATGTAACATCCTGTAATATATACACAATCGACTGGAAGGATGATTTGCTATTATCTGGCTCAAGATAGAATCCCCAAACCTACAGTATGTTCTCTTCTATAATAAGCCTATTTATACTAAAGTAATGACGGTTAGATATTTCCCCCTGTGTAGATGTTTGGAACAATTCCTTACCAAGCTTCTGTTTAATTCTGCTATTTAAAGTCCACTGGCCTTTTTGTCTCAGCATATATAAAGATGCATTATGTCTAGCGGTATAGCTCATTATCTTATCAAATGCTGCTACAGCTTCTTTCTGCCAGCTAATTATCTGCCTGGCCAATGCTAGCTATAAGAAGAGTTTCCAGATTAAAATAGCCGGTGTTTTTCATTTGAGTTATCACAGGACTTATACACAGCATTGAGGAAACATTCTCCATAATCATTCAGTTTATTCATTTACATACAAGATCCATTATATTTGAAACGCTAGAATGTTCCTTTCTTTTTTAACGTGACCCTGTGCAGGTGTGGAATGTAAGGTCTGGCGATGCCGCCGTAAGTATTCATCTTTACGAAGTTCAGCGGGTTTGTGTACTTATTCGAGTATAGAAACTCGCGCTAAATGCCGCATACCGACCGAACAATCCCCCGAGGACTCGCTTTTGTTTTCAGGAAAATCTACAATTTGTTTCAACTGGTAAATAATAGTAATATAATGAATCACTATTGACAGCGGCACTGAATTGCATTAAATGATTGGCAGCAGTGCTGTAGACCAACGCTAATGCCGGTGCCGCCAAATCTGGCACTGCGACTGGATGCAGAAAAATAAAATAGCCCATCCTATTTATTTTTTGCAAACAGAATTGTGGCGTCGCACTATGGCCAGCTAATAGCTATAGTAAGGTACCTCTCTGTGTGTCCGTGGGAGGGAAGGATCACTTCCATGGCACTTGGACTGAAAGGTCACATTACACAGGTCCATAACCAGCTGTTAGCCCCACTGCTGGGAGAGGGCATAACACACAGGGCTGTGCGGAGTGAAATGTTCAGTGCTACTTCATCCAAAACAAATTTAATGCTCAGCATTGTGCTGTATGGATGTCTTACTTAAATTGCTAGACTCAGTTGTTTTTTTGTCACTTTCTGGGGAGACAGATTAATGAGGATGGTTTTCCAGATCCCAATGACTCACTTATCTTCCTGAAAGCTAAACGATATTCACCTTCCCACCATAACAACATTTTCTTCTCTAAAATACTCAACGCTTCAGCACTGTTCAGGGTTGGGCTTCCTGGTTGTTGGTTTTTATGAAGTTGGTATGTGATATGATGGTAACGGAGCTCAATGATTAATTGTGAGAGAGTATTTATGGTCATTGTGTTCATCTATTAGCCAGTGACCTTTCTGAATAGAGCCCATTAGGATCATGTAAAGTATCCTGCTGTGCCCAAAACAAATGTGATGGCTGCCAGTCTGTTTGACACAGCCGGACTGTAGCGCTCCTGTCTCCTGTACCTCTTTAGGGCCTCCAAGCAGGTATTTATGGAGCTGGCTGGCAACCTAATTGGGCTGCACCAGATTGGTCGACCTGCAGGTCACTTTTTGATTGGCTGCCAGAGAACACAGTGTTCCTTACTCTTGCGCGAACCAAAACCTCATTTAGACAAAAAATATATTTTTTTCTATTTCGCAAAGTTCTTGGAAGAATGTTTCATTCCAGCTTCCCGTCTACCTTGAGAGAGTGGTGTGACGCGTGTGTGTGTGTGAGTGTGTGTACGTGCGGATGTGTGTGTGTGTGTGTGTGCGTGCGTGTGTGTGTGTATGTGTGTGTATGCATATGTGTGTGTATGTGTTTGTTTGTGTGTGCGTGTGCGTGCGTGTGTGTGCGTGCGTGTTTGTGTATGTGTTTGTGTGTGTGCGCGTATGCATGAGTGTGTGTGTGCGTGTCTGTGTATGTGCTTGTTTGTGTGTGTGTGCGTGTTTGTGTATGTGTTTGTTTGTGTGTGTATGTGTATGTGTGTGTGTGCGCGTGTGCATGAGTGTGTGTGTGTGTGCGTGTTTGTGTATGTGTTTGTTTGTCTGTGTGTGTCTGTGTATGTGTATGTGTGTGTGCGCGTGTGCATGAGTGTTTGTGTATGTGTTTGTTTGTGTGTGTGTGTGTGCATATGCATGTGTATGTGTATACGTGTGTTTGATTGGGCCACTTCTTGCCATAACAGATGATGAAGTAACCCCACCCCATGTAGGTCATTTGCTTTAATTGTATTGTTTAACTGTTACTTTAAAATAACATTTAAAGCCTCTATAAACTACACGTGTTTGTAGAATTCAGATCAACATTAGGTGCATAAGAGCTCTTTCTCCCTATCTCGCAGGCAGGCTGTGTTATCCAGTTTCATCAGTGAGATTGGAGACATTAGAGACCGTTCAACATCAGAGCCAGCAGGACACGCCCCATTAGCTTGTGACCTTCCATGTCACCTGAGCCACACTCAAGCTCACAAAGAGATTCACACATTTACCCAGGAACCCTTTTAAATCCTCTCTCCAGAGTGCTATTTCCCTCTGAATGGTGAATAAGTTGACCTCACCTGGTTCCGCATTTTATGGATTTTTATAAAACCTCAAAAAACGTTTAACAAACGCCCTTCATTTCGCGCCGCTGTGTTGGCTTGCAGGGCCTGGAGTTGCAGGCTGTAGACGTGGCCCTTGGCTCTGCCTGAGGGCCCTGAGGCTTGGTTTGTCACTGCTGCTGGGGAATGCAGCTGTTACCTGAGCCAGACATCTGGAGGAGACAGACCGGCGTGCGGCAGCCTTGCCTTGCACCCCAGGCGCTGGGCTGCAGTCGTCTCACCCTGCCAGTATAGCCGTGGCTTCCAGCTGCTTTTCTGCCGGGCGCCATTTTGGCTCTGCCTCAGATTCCCCCCCCTCCCTCCATTCCCACCCCCTTTCCCCATCTCCTCTCCAGCTGAGTCCCAGAGGTAGGCACCTCGCCTCCCAGGGAGGGGCAGACAGAGTGCATGCCGCGGTCACACTCGGGAAACTGCACACCTTCTCTAAACATCATAAATTTAAAGTGCCTCTGCACCTCTTCTGTATCGCACCACTTTCGCCTTAACTAAGGAAACCACAACATTACAAATGCTATTGTTTCAACTGCAGATCATAATTGATTTTGAATCAATTGGTAGAATTGGTAGAGAAACAGGTGAACTCTTTGGTCAATGGATAGTGGAAATGAGCTGTATACGCTTTCATATGAATGTTATAATAACAACCATATACTTCTGTAAGATGGCTGACTCTCCTGATCTCTTCATCCCAGTCTGTCCGGCATGTTAATGTCACAGTCCGGATGTGAACTGGCAATCTCTCAGCACCAGAGTCTGCCCAGCTAAAACATTTTCTATTGGAATCAGCACCATCCACTTGCATTCCCATAGCACTATTTTTAGCCTCTAATTCAATCTTCCAGCTATAAGGTGTCTATATAACTGCCTGTTAAGCAATCATTAATACAGTACAGGCAGTCACCTGGATTTTATAACTGAAAAACAATTTAGAATAGTCCAGCTTCTTTGAGAAAATAGTATTACAAATGTTCATATTTCTCTTTTTTATGCATCCCCTATATATGTACACATCTGAACCAAAAACCTTCCATAAGGAACAAGTCCCACTCTGAAGAACATCTCAAAGCGCTATATTTGACTATAAACCTTTTAAAGCATCATTAACCAAGGCTTCCGTCAGGAGATTGACGTCGTGTTGTGAAAACTGAGGAAACACTTGTCTGAGCATCCAGTGAATTTATGACAAGCGACAAAAAGGCCCAAGCTTCTGCTGGTATGTGAAAGCCTTCATCTGCTTCTGTCTGAATGCAGTTGTGTTCCCGCCGCTGTGTGCAGTTGTATCTGGCCCGTATCTGGGTTACTGTCTCCGGTACATCCTGGAACAAAACGGCAGCCACATCCGAACCGCGCAGTCTGCTGTGAGTCCCATATTCAAACCGCGTTTTAGCTGCGGCATAGCGGAAACACTCATACAAAGCTGTGAAATTATTTAATCTCAACGCTTTTTCTATTGTCCTGTGATTAATCCATCTGGGCATCATTTGTTGAATTGCAAGTTCATTTGCACTGGTGTTTCTGGCGCAATTAATTATTGTTTTACCACACCCCATGACCTCGCTCTATGTCTGTGTTATACCTTTACAGAGGATGCGATGGATGTTTATTGCATTACAGGCTACAAAGCCCAGCTCAGCTATTGGGCTACAAGCGATGAGTATCAGATGGCCCAAATAATAATTTGAAGCGACCTTAGACACAGGTTATTTCAAAAGAAAATCTTTTTTTAGTTTTGAAAATTTTAAATGCATGAAATGTAGTACCTTTATAAAGTTCTGTCCTTGTTCCACATGCATTCCTCAGGGGAAGATGTTGCAGGTGTTGAAACGTCAGTCTCAATTTGTCCAGTTCATGAAATGCTCCAAAGCTTACATTTTTCAGTTAGGTCCCTTTTTGAAGTTACCCAGGGCAAAGATCCTTTTACACACACACAAACATATCTAACCCAGGTCTGGAGAATGTTGCACATCATGACCCCCCCCCACCATGGCTAGCCATCACAGCCCCAGTCCCACACACACACACCATGACTAGCCATCATAGCCCCAGTCCTCCTCACACACACCATGACTAGCCATCATAGCCCCCCCCCACACACACACACCATGGCTAGCCATCATAGCCCCAGTCCCCCACACACACACCATGACTAGCCATCATAGCCCCCCCCCCCCCCCCCCACACACACACACCCACCATGACTAGCCATCATAGCCCCAGTCCTCCACACACACACCATGGCTAGCCATCATAGCCCCAGTCCTCCACACACACACCATGGCTAGCCATCATAGCCCCAGTCCTCCACACACCCACCATGACTAGCCATCATAGCCCCAGTCCCCCCCCCACACACACACCATGACTAGCCATCATAGCCCCAGTCCCCCCCCCACACACACACACCATGGTGCCCCAGTCATGTAAGTAGGTACTGTATGAGCTGGTATTTCCCTGGGACGTCTCTCTCTCTTCAGAGGACAGAGGCTGCGGTGTGCACATCTGGACTCCCAGATTGTATTTGATTGCCTCCCCAGGTGTTATTCCCCCTCCACAAACATCGTGAGAGCTGTTTGCACTGTGCCTCTGCTGAATACTTCTGTACCGGCCCCAGGGGCTGATGGGATGCCTCGTCCTGCCTCTTCCCGCCCTGCAGAGATGTGCAGGTAATGAGAGAGCGACAGGTAAGACCAGAGGAGTGAGCAGCAGTGTTCAGGCCCTGCTAATTCAGCCACAGGCCCACGGCTATCGCACTTCGCTATAAAATGGCCCTGCTTCTGCACACTTTAAAAATGTTAAGACATACATGTCTGCATTGCAGTCCAACATTGACCGAAAGAAGCAATGTGTAGTAAATGTAAAGACTGAAAAATACGACTGTCAACCTAACTATCATACCTATTACTGAAGACTGAAGCGTATTTGCGGTTATAAGCGTACCTGAGCCTTTCTCGTGGGGCGTTTTTTGTTGTCTTCTAAACATCCCCCATTTTCATTCCCCAGCTGGACGAAGGCTATTCCACCTGTGTTTCTTCATCTCTGGCCTCTCAGGTTTGCAGCATCCTCTTCCTCGACTCATCTATCGTAAAACACATCACATTACATTTACCACAGGCTTTCAGCCGTAGTCTTACACATATGTTCTTCACACGCAGTCCGTTTATTCGGCATGTTGCTGAAACACTTCAGCCCAGTTCTCTACTCGAGGATAGAATGGCGGAGCCACCCCTGAGAATTACACCTGCAGCCTCCGAATTAGCCCAACTCCCTGACTGTTACACTGCGTTATTCACCCACGAGGGCGACAGACAGCACAGGGTGAGCAGCCTCTCCCTCCCACCCCCCCTCGCTCCCACCTCCCTTATCGGGGGGGGGGGGGGGGGGCATGGGGCTGTCAGTCTCTGAGGGGGGGTGACAGGAGCATAGCGACTGATCGCACTCAAGGTAATGAAGCGATCTCGCCGTTCCAGCAGCGGTGTGACACATAACTCCCGGCCTGCGCTGGGCCAATCAGCTGGAAGGCGCAGCGGGTCACGTGATTACCGCTCGCTCAGCGGAGGGTCAGAGGGCAAGAGCGCACGCACACACATCCCCTCCAGATGACGGCGTCCACTCCGCCCCAGCCACAGGTGTGGCCCGATCAGACCCATATGCTGGAGCCCCGGTCAGCTGTACCCCGGGAACCCGGGCGTCTCTATGGGGCTACAGCCTGGCTCCTTCTGCTGGAGATCACATTAATGCATCGTGTATTTGTGTAGGTATTCACCAAGGGGAAACGCTATTTTCTGTACGAAGATGGACTGATAGAACCTGGAAGTTCATAACCTTCTTCCCAAACGCACGTTATTATTCTGTGGACTGGGTTGGATTGGGATGTAACTGATCAAAGCTTGGATATAGGTCTTTGCAGTGCTATCCCGTAGGAATATCTGACTGGAAAAAAAGTTAAATTCCAGTCTGCCATGTAGTTTTTGTATTTTGAATTGTGATTTATTGTCTATTTTGATTTGCCTACTGTGCCCATGTTGTAACTCAACTAGTCATGACACACAGAATTATGTTCAGTGTTAAATCAACTTTAACAGAGTGAGAGTCCAATATGGACTATATGTAACTATAGAATAATTAGGAACATCTCTCCTTTTACCACAGAGTTGCACTTGTGCATTCAAAATCTATGTGAGTGCATCAATCAGTGTCCACTGAACAGAGCATGAATTTGCTTGACAAACTCAATTTGAAATGGGTCGGATAAGACGATTTGATAATTGCATCCACAGTGTAAACTAATTGCTGAATTTTGATAGTAATTATTATTGCGGCCAGTTGTTGATGTCAGTTATATTGGTCACTGAACATTGGTTGCCCTGGGAGCCAGTTGGGGGGGTGGGGGGGTGGGGGGGGGGGGGGGGTGGGTCACGTGTGCTTTGTGCACCATCTGGGGGGATCCTCTCAGAACATGGCAACCACGATGCTCAAACAGTAGTTCCCCCCCTCCTGACTCCTGAGGCCCGTTCAGAACAGCCCCCGTCATACCTGCCCCCTTCCATGCAGATGGTGACAATAGTTCTGCACGTTGCCCCACCGGCCTTGGGCTTCCAGCACGTTTTCCCCATCGTAGGGTTGTCCTGCCGCATCTACACGTTACCGAGCGACTCCGCGTCCGTCCCTCAAAAAGACTCTCGGTCCAGGCGAAAGCAGACTCCGCGTGTTTTTTCCAAAAGCGATTACCCTCCCCTCGCAAATAAGCTTCCCCATCTCCGCTCCATGAAAGCTGCTATTTGAAAGGCTTTCCACTGTCAGCCAAGGCGAGTGAAAGATCCAGCTGACTCTACCCACCCCCCCCCCACACACCCACCCACCGCACACACACACCCGGCATCCAAAAAAAAGCCCACGATGCACTCGTCCCACCGCCCCCTCCCCCCCTGCGCTGACGGCGCTGGGGAGGGAAGTAGCTGAAGCCGGGCATCCCGAATAATGAGCAAAGCGGAGCATTGATTTAGCCCCGGGCTTACAGCTCCAACATCTGTCCCCTCTGGCAGCCGGGCTGCGGACCGCGGGGCTGGAAGGCGTTCTATAGAAGGTGCAGATGCAGGGAGGGGAGAATGGGCACAAATGATGCAGATGGACGTGCCGGAACAGATGATCCAGCGGGCAGGACCGGCGCTGCTGGCACAGGTAGCGCGTCCCCAGCAGCTGCCGCAGGTTAGCCGTTCCTGGGAGCCGGGCTCCGCCGGGCGGACGTCAGCGCGGTCCGGGACGGATACGCGCCGGTATCATCAATCAGGCGCCGTGGCAACCGCCGCCAAATACGAGCTCCCCGACTCCGCCCTCCTCGCGCTCACCTCAGTTTGCCCCCCCCCCCCCCCCCCTCCGATTTCAAACTACACCGTCATTATGTTATTAGCCAGCAGGCTACTGCAGCACCGAATCCGCATTTGCGTTGGTCCAGAGTTTATTTTGTGTGGTCTGCGGAATATTTTGTCGGTTTAGCTGGACCGCTGGGGCGTTGCTGTCTTGAGCAAAGAGGAGAGAACGGCAAACTGTCCCTCATTTTTTGTCCTTAAACTTTCTCTGAGCACGCCGTGGAGAATATCACGGCACAATTACGCTCGGAGATAATTGGAAAAAGGAGGATATGGTCACAGAGTAGGTTGAAAAAGGAGAGATAAAAAAGAAAGAACAGGTTTGATCTGCAGAAATCTGTACCTGTTTAGTGTGAGTGCCCTAAGACCATGTCCTAGGCCATTTCCAACACATAGACCTTTACTTCATGGAACAATGGTCTCCTTATCGGTTTGTTCCTACCACAGGAAAAAAAGGACTGTTGCTTTGAAACGGGATGCTTACACAATTTAGACTCACAGGCCATGTAGTGATAATGAGATTATAAGAATAATTGCTTCATTAGTTGAATAAAACACAAAATTGTTTCCTACAAGACTTTGGCAAAATACCAAAGCAAAAGCTGAAGCAAAATACCAAAACCCATGATTTCCTCATAAAATAATGGTTAATACGGTTAAAATGTAATTTATTATTATTAGAGAATGCGTTAGAAAAGCGAAAGCAATATGAAACTAGAAAATGTAGTTGCTTACTATCAAAACAAGTTATGTAAAAGTAATCGAAGTTTAGAAGTAGGGTTTATGAAGGTTTAATATCGAGGGTGATTTACTGAAAAAAACTATCTCTTGTGTGTGTGTGAGAGAGAGAGAGAGAGAGAGAGAGAGTGTGTGAGAGAGAGAAAGAGAGAGAGTGTGTGAGAGAAAGAGAGAGAGAGAGTGTGTGTGTGAGAGAGAGAAAGAGAGAGAGAGTGTGAGAGAGAGAGAAAGAGAAAGAGAAAGAGTTTGTGTGAGAGAGAGAGAGCTGAGGTGATAAAGAAAGGGAAAAAGAAAAAAAAGGAGAATTATAAAAAGTGAGTGAGGGAAAAAGACAGAGAGGCAGAGAGAGGAGTGTAGGCCCAGATGCGTGGGGGTGGGGGTGGGGTGGGTGTTTGGCGACTCAGAGCTGAGCAGTCCTGGCTTGTGCTTGCTGATGGACATCTGGAAGCCTGATTGGTTAATGGCGCCTCCAAGCCAAAAGGTAGTCAGCCATTTCCTCCTCCGGCAACGGAAAGGCTGCTCGTGCATCTGTGCTCCGCCCTGGAAACGTGTCCCCGGGGTCAGCAGCACGGAGAGGCAGCCGAGGGGCCACATCTCTGCCCCAGGACCCCGTGTCTCTCTGTGACCGGCCAGAGGGTGCTGATTCTGCATGGGAGCCCCTCGTTCTTCTGTCTACACAGCTCCGCGGGAAACAGATCTGCCTTTTCAGCGTGTCTGTGGAACACCTATGAGACGCTGTGCTCCGAAGACTGCGGTGTGTGGTCATGAATGATTTGAGAAAAAAAAGGAGTACAGAGGCCACTTGTCTCAGGTGACTCACTATTTGGCAAAGTTGGTTTCTTCACTTTCTTCATCATGTTTTCTTTTTTGTTAAACCCCAAAAAACATGCAGGTAAGATATGGTCAAGTGAGAGCAGAACTTCCCTGTGAGAACAGAACCTCCCTATGAGAACAAAACTACCTTGTGAGAACTGAACTGCCCCATGAGAAGAGAACCTCCCTATGAGAACAGAACTGCCCCATGAGAACAGAACTACCTTGTGAGAACCGAACTGCCCCTTGAGAACAGAACTACCTTTTGAGAACCGAACTGCCCCATGAGAACAGACCCTCGCTATGAGAACAGAACTGCCCCATGAGAACAGAACCTCGCTATGAGAACAGAACTGCCCCATGAGAACAGACCCTCGCTATGAGAACCGAACTGCCCCATGAGAACAGACCCTCGCTATGAGAACAGAACTGCCCCATGAGAACAGAACCTCGCTATGAGAACAGAATCACCCTATGAGAACAGAATCACCCCGTGAGAACAGAACTACCCCATGAGAACAGAATCACCCTATGAGAACAGACTCACCCTGTGAGAACAGAACTACCCCATGAGAACAGAATCACCCCGTGAGAACAGAACTACCCCATGAGAACAGAATCACCCCGTGAGAACAGAACTGCCCCTTCACCTCGTGCCCCCCACAGGCCCTTCAGGGACCCTGGAAGAAGAGCAGCTGCAGGATGTGTATTGTCGGTACATGCTAAAGGGTATTGATGCTGCTGTTCAGTTTAAACGGCCCGGAGGGGCAGTGTTGGACACGGGTCACTGCATCCAGCCCAGATGTCTAAATGACACAACAGCTGTGCAAGTCAATTACTACCTTAGCTTATTATCAGTCTAATACAGAATCCATATCTCCATCCTTTGGACTGGAGACCTCACCAAAGAGTTACAGAAGGAGGCATGCACTTTTACATAGAAGCAGCTAATAATTATAAATAGAAATAAGTTGCATAACAGGAAAACAGATCCTTGCTGTGGCCATTTACTAATCCTTAGTTCATTCAGATTGTGTATATACCTAGTTAAGTAAATCTACTACTCAAAAGGTCATGCAACCCCATCGGACTGGCATTAAAATGTGATGGGGTGGAAAACTGGAGCTGAAGTTGCTTGGGTTCTCTGTGCAAATACATCTATAAATAAACAAGTCAAACCCACAACAGTCTCCCGTGATGCTGAAACTCCAGTGAGTTGCTGCTCTTGGAGAGTGCTCTCTGCACATTGGGAAACAGCAGCTGTTCCTGTTTCACCACGGGCACCCTGAAAAGGGAGCCCCTCCCTCATGAATTATTTACATGCAAGCGGTATTGTGTTCAAACCCCAAACCCACAATCTTTCACATCACACACACACACACACACACACCCCAAACCCTTACACATCACACACACGCTCACACACACACACACACACACACACACACACTCACGCACACACCAAACCCTTACATATCACACACACGCTCACACACACACCCCAAACCCTTACACTTCACACACACGCACACACACCAAACCCTTACACATCACACACACGCACACACACCCCAAACCCTTACACGTCACACACACGCACACACACACACCCCAAACCCTTACACAACACACACACGCTCACACACACTCACACTCACACACACACACACACTCACGCACACACCAAACCCTTACACATCACACACACACTCACACTCACACACGCACTGAACCCATGTCCACTGAACCCACGTCATACACACATACACACACACACACAGACACACACAACCTTACATATCAGACACACACACAACCATACACATACACACACACACAGAACACACAACCTCACACATCACACACACACACACACACACACACACACACAACCTTACACATACACACAGACACACACAACCTTACATATCAGACACACACACAACCATACACATACACACACACACAGAACACACAACCTTACACATCATACACACACACACACATCACACACACACACAACCTTACACATCACACACACACACACACACACACACACACACACACAACCTTACACATCATGCACACACACAGAACACACAACCTTACACATCACACACACACACACACACACACACACACACATCATACACACACACAACCTTACACACAGCCATATGCACAGGCACACGCCGTGAGGGGGAGAGGAGCCAGCTCTGGGCTGGCAGGTTTCAGGGGTGCAGCGGGACACATGACAGTCTGTGACGAATGAGAAGCGGGCCGAGGAGCAGGAATCGAAAGCCCCCCGGCCGCTCGGCGGATCTGAGCTCGGACACGGACTCTCAAATCCCCCCGCGGTTCCCCTCCCGAAAAACATCCGCGTTCCTCGCCACGGCCAACGCTCCCTCTGCTCCGGACCGACGCCGCGGTCCGTCAGCGTCTCCCGCCGCTGCTCTCCCCTCCCGCGCGTGAGGGGCTTCACCGGGCCGGCTTTGTGACGGACGCCTGGCCGAGTGGCGGGGAGGCTCGTACGCACGGGCTGAAACAACACTCCCCCGCTCCCCGCTCTCATCCATCTTCCCCCTGGACACGGCTGCAGGAGAATCCATCATATTCAGACGCGAGTCCTCAACCTGCCCGACTGGAAACGCAGCGCAGAGCGCCGCTGGTCTACAGCCGCCGGGCTGAGGACGGGGTCGTGTTTCTGAGGCCGGCTCCTGTGTCCTGTCTCAGAGCTGACCTGCTCAGTAAGGTGGTGCCCTAATCCGGCTCATGCATTACATTGCATTACATTATTGCCATTTGGCAGACGATCTTATCCAGAGCGACATACAGTTGATTAGACTAAGCAGGAGACAATCCTCCCCTGGAGCAATGCAGGGTTAAGGGCCTTGCTCAAGGGCCCAACGGCTGTGCGGATCTTATTGTGGCTACACCGGGATTAGAACCACCAACCTTGCGTGTCCCAGTCATTTACCTTAACCACTACGCTATAGGCCGCTCATGCAAACCAATGAGTCACATTACACGGGCTAATTTTTTATAAAAGCACAGGATGCACGCTCTGTGAAATACATTCAACTTCCTAATTTTAATGCTTTCTGTACTATTGTTATTATTGGGTTGACATTTAAAAAGTACAACAGTGCAGCAAACAGAATCTCATAAAGGGATTCCTGGGCACTTACTGGACTCTGCACTGTTTTCTGAAAAGCGAAATCATAAACCATCTAACTGACGTACGTTCATGTTCTTTTCTCATGACCAAGAGGCCGAGAAAGAGTCCGAGACGTGGCCATAAATAAGCAAACAGGAACGTGTGAGCTGAGTGGGCTGTTTGAAAGTGTGGGTAGACGCCTCTAGGCTAGGTGTTGGGGTTTGGGGGGTGCTCAGCGTGTCTGTATTCGTGAGGACAGTGTTGGAGCGTGGTGCCGTGGTGGTGAGACCGCGCTCACACGTGTATTCCTGCGCTCTATGCTGTTGCCGGCTCGTTCCGCGCGCTGGCTGGATCATAATGGAGCCTTAGCCTTAATTTACTGCCGTGTACTTCTCGGGAGAAGACAGATCCTTCCATATGGCTGGATGCTTAATTAAATGCTAATTGTTATGAGCTATATTAATTGTCTGACTGCCTGGTGCATGCAGTGTGGAGCTGTTCCCTGGGGAGAGAGAGAAAGAGGGAGAGAGAGAAAGAGAGAGAGAGAGCACCACTGCTGCATTCCCACAATAACAAACCTCACTCGTCCTCTCTGGGATGGAGACCGCCGTACCGCACATTTCTGTCCTCCCTCTCTCTCTCCTTCTCTCTCTCCGTCTCACTCTCTTCCCCTCTCTCCTTCTCTCTACGTCACACTCTCTCCCCCTCTCTCCCTCTCTCTCCCCGTCTGACTCTCCTCTTCTTTCTGCTTCGCTCTTTCTCTTCTTCTCTCCCCCTCTTCCTCGCTCCTCCTGGTTCTCCTCCTCTCTCTCTCCACTCTCCTTCTTACAGCGGTGCTGGTGTCAGCCCAGAGGAGAGATGAGGGTTGATGTGTTTTTATTTGATTTGGTTTCCGTGTGCAGGTAGTGCTCCAGTCGCTGTGTTCACTGAGGCCGAGCGGAGTTTGATGGAGGAGTCTCTGATGTTTTCCTTGGTGTGGGTTGAGATGGCAGCTTGCTGAGTGTGCTTCAGGTGCTGTCTCTTACCAACAAAAAATGTGAAATCTGCCTCTCCGCCTGTGATAACAATTTCATATGTTCACTAGACATTTGCACAAGCGATTGACTTTTTTCTCATGTGAATGAACATTTCCATGTGAAAGCAAAACATAAGACATGAAATCATCTGTAAGTTAACATTTTTAGATATAACTGAATAGAATATATAATCTTTTCCCACAGGCTTCATATTAGTGGGATTGTGTATGCTTTACACGTTGGGAGTTCACATATGGTTTTTGAACACATTATTTTTTTTGTGAGAGGTAGGAGTTCAGATCATCAGGCATCACCATTTCAGGTGAACAGTAAGCCCATGCCCATATTTGGACTGGAATATATATATATTTTTCATTTTATTAATAAATTGGACTGGAATGTTATTTAAATATAATTGTGACATTAAATGAGAGTGGTTGCTTTGTGGCCTGATGATAAAACAGTGGAAGACCATCATTCTTGCTGTGACAGGATTTTTATTTTAAAAAGTTAATAAACTGGAGGTGCAGTTAAGCGCTGTTGTTGACTATCTGATTGTTTCTACTCATGTATTGGGTTTCATAGGAAACTGTCCCATCGTCCTCTTAAGAAAAATCCCTTCCCCTGCTCACACGAAACACTCATCCGTGATCAAACGACCCGACCCTGATCCCATAGCGTATAAACTGATATAATGTAATGTAATGTAATATACTGTATGGAGACTCTGATTTGGGGCCACAGTGACCTGTGTAGACACCCTCCTGCACCAGGGTGGGGCAGGGGAGGGTGGGGAACAGGCTTAGGCTCTTTACAGCTGCATGGGTAGGTCTGGGACATCTGCATGCTCAATTACCCCCGACAGAACGCTTTCAGATAAAACCATCAGACCGTGTGTGTAAGTACCTCTGACAGGTTGTGCGGTGCAAATTCTTAGAATGCCGCTTTGTCGAGCAACATTTCTGCTGTACGCTCCTGCACTTCTAAATGAGGAAAGGCGTTTGCCATATAATGGTTTCCCACGCACTGTAGCCGAGTTAATCATTACACAGTATAAAAATCTTCAATTATTGTTTCTCAGTGCCTTCAGTATAGCTTAGATATACCCTATACTCATGTATGGATGCTGGTCTTTTATTTTCCTGGCAAATGGCATCTGGAAATAGGCCTTGACAATTGAAACTTTAATCACAGCGCCTTTCAACAGAGATAAAGAACTATACTTGCAGTTGAAGTTTCTGACAGCAATCATATCAATTATTGCTGCCCAGTTTTGCTAACATATATCCAATGAATATAAGAATAGTGAATCGTTGTATGAAAATTTCCATTCCAGTAGCCACGGTGAAGACTGATGTAACAGTGAGGTAGTCATAATGGCTCCTGAATGACTCTCAGCTGTAGGTCAAGCCCTCATGGTGGAACGAGGGCCTGGTTATTGGTCTCCAGGGACAGGGCTTGTCTAAGTCACTCAGGTCTCCACATGATAGCAGCTGTAGTCATGACAAGTGTTAACCTCCTCTGGCCAGTACTGCCCACATCTGCAACGCGTGAGACCCTGTCGACACATCCAACTGCAAAATAGCTTGTGGCTTGTGGGTGAGAGCACCACTGAGCACTCTACACCGCCTCCACAGTGCCTCTGGACTGCCTCTTCGGTCTGGTCCAACATAGGGACAAATGGTGGAGAGAGGAATCATTCCTTTATTGATACAGTAATATCCGAGGCCAGTCTGGGCACAGCGGTGAGCTCCAGGGTCTGCAGCCAGGGGCCTGGCTAGCTCCATATCTGCCCACGGTCGGGGACAGGAACACGGGCAAATGTGCCATTGTACCAGCCCCGTCTCCTCCTTGCTCTGGAGCAGAGCTAATCCCATCAAAGGAGGTGGTGTATCAACATCTGCCTAATCCTGGCTAATGGCAGACGCCACCCATGAAATTCTTACCTCCAGCTACATTTATTAGCATAATTATGAGCAGGGATCTGGAGCCCGGGTGTACCGAACCGAAATGTCTCCAGATTTTAGGGGCGGCGTTTTTGACTGCCAACGAGCTCCTCTTCCTTCCACCCTGACAGCGCTGATGCCGGGGCACTGGACACGGACCTGGGGGGGGGGTTGGAGGGGTTGGAGGGAGGGACTGAACGAAAGGCACAACATGTAAAATTATAAACATCTGCACCTGCCAAACAAATTAACGACGCTCCGTAACCTGGAGTCAAACCAATCTGTTTCACTCGCGCGTTCATCTACATTTCGGGCTGAGGCGGCCCGAGATCTGGAACGCTTCACCTGGCAACGCGGATGTTAGCGGAAGGGCTTCTGCGATTAATTCAGAAACGCCATTTTGCGGTGTAATTTGGTATTGGAGTCTGCTCAGCTCAGGCTGCCGTCCCTCTGAGATTCCACATCTGTGTGGCGAGGAACCGTGAACAGCCAATGGAGACTGAAGCGTGGGATCATTGGGCCATTTACACTCACAAGAGCCTGCTGGGATATCTCCAAGTCCTTCCGCTCCGGGGAGAAGGCAACAGCTGAGAAACAGATGAACGCAAGGAAGACAATCGCTGCTACGCTTTGACCAATCAGCTCCGAATAAAATCAGTCCGTTATGTTAACAACTCAGGGAGCATGATGGGTGGACTGTGGGTGGATCAGCTCACCGGCTTATCAATGTGTTTCTTGACTGTCATGAATCTACTGGTGAAGTCCTAAACTAAATGGGGTGGCCTGTAGTGTAGTGGTTAAGGTACATGACTGGGACCAGCAAGGTCAGTGTAGCCACAATAAGATCTTACCCACAAGCCACTAGCTATTTCGCACTTGGATGTGTCGACAGGATGTCACGTGTTGCAGATGTAGTTGGGCCTTTGGGCCCTTGAGCAAGGCCCTTAACCCTGCATTGCTCCAGAGGAGGATTGTCTCCTGCTTAGTCTAATCAACTGTAAGTCAGCCAAATTATATGTAATATAATGTAAGAAAATACCACAGAATACAGGTATCTTATTTCTGCAAGGGAACTGTGGTAACCAAAAAGCATAAACCGTAAATACACCCGTTGATGTGTTTGTGTGTCAGTGGTGATGTTGGAGAACAAGAGCTGTATTCCATGTTTTGTTGTTTCTTCTTTAAGTGTCATGTTTTGTCATACACCGTGCCACTGGCGAGGATTGGAGCACCGAGACGATACTTTTATCACCTGTACAAAGAGCAGGTAGCTCCACACCCCTCCGCTGAACCCAGCAGTCTGGACCAGCATGTCTGTCATGTGCTTCCTTTAAACGAGGAACCATAAAGCTCAGGTATTTCACCTTTGACCTCGTGAAAGCCATCCTTAACGCATATGAGGAAGAGAACAGATTAAGCACCCCTCCCCCTGCCATGGCGTTGTGAAGTTCCTCTCTGCAGACTTACGGTAAAAGGTTGCTTAAATTCAGCTGAAAACCACAGACACGATCTGCAGGGTCTCACAGCCAATGGCTCAACATGTGATAAGTTATGCAGTGTGAACTCTTAAAGAGAAGCGACCATTTGTGTTCCTCATGCTAGCTCCGATATTTCATTACTTGTTCGTTGAGTTTGCCTCAAAAACATTATATGCTGTCAGTATTATTATAATTATTAGTGTCAGTGTTTTTGTGAGTATTGATATTATACTAGTGGCATTTATTCAAGAATCTATCCAGACTGCCATCCAAGGCAAAGGCAACTAATTTATTGTCTCCATCACAGGAAAGAAAAACACTGTGACATTGTGATAGGAAGGCTCTTGTTGATTTCAACATGCCATGGTTATGGATTTCATGTGAGCAGCAATTACAAGAAAGGAAGACTGTTCAAATAAATCTGCAGTTGTTTACCAAAATAGAATAAAGCATGTGTGAATGTAAGAGAATAGAGGACCTGGAGTTTAACTGAAAAATGATTGGATTCACAAGCTGCTTTTCATGAAAATAAGTGCTTATGAGTGTGCACAGTTAGTTATCATACTGTCATACAAGCACTGCTGATTCATATATTTAATATGCACTTATACATTGTACACCCCGTGATCACTTTATTAGGAATTTCTAAGATATATTTTTTACGTATTGGTCTTCTACTGCTGTAGCCCATCAAGGTTTGACATGTTGTGTGTTCAGAGACACTCTTCTGCATACCACTGTTGTAACATTTGAGTGGGTAGCACTGCCGCCTCACAGCAAGGAGGCCCTGGGTTCGAATCCCCGTTGGCCGGGGCCTCTCTGTGCGGAGTTTGCATGTTCTCCCCGTGTCTGCGTGGGTTTCCTCCGGGTACTCCGGTTTCCTCCCACAGTCCAAAAGACATGCATGTTAGGCTGATTGGAGAGTCTAAATTGCCCGTAGGTATGAGTGTGTGAGTGAATGGTGTGTGTGCCCTGCCATGGACTGGCGACCTGTCCAGGGTGTATTCCTGTCTTTCGCCCAATGTATGCTGGGATAGGCTCCAGCCCCCCTGTGACCCTGTTCAGGATAAGCAGGTTCAGATAATGGATGGATGGAGTTACGGTCGCCTTCCTGTCTGGCCATTCCCCTCTGACATCTTTTATTAACAAGCCGTTTTTGGCTACAAAATTGTCTTCTGCTTCTGAGACACCACCCTATTTGGCACCAATAGTCATTCCGCTAGTCATAGTAATTTACAGGAGATGTTTCTTCCCCATTCTGATATTTGGTCTGAACAACAACTGAACGTCTTGACCATATCTTCATGTGCTAATGAAGTGGTCACTGAGTGTGCTATATTTGCATATTGTATACTAATTGTGTTTTATCATTATGAAATAATTATAGCTGAGATTTCTTGTTCTTGGCAATAATATAATGCTCTGTAAATCTCACTTTGATGATCCCGTAGTTTCACCTACACTCCTCTGATTTGGGTAGACAGGACACTCCCAGAGCAAATGCTATTACCTTCTGGAGCTGAGGATGCATGCTTTTTACACTTTGGAATTAGTGCTGAATGCTTTCAGAAGCATTTTTACAGCTGTTTGCAACTGGTTTAACTGCATTCACTTAAATCCTGTTTAAAGTGGCTCTAGTTTGGAGAGACTATTTCAGGGAGAGAAACACAGCAGGTCTGTGCAGTGAGTGAGCAGTACTGCAGTGTGTGAGCAGTACGCTGTGTAGGGTTGTGCAGTGTGGGAGCAGTACGCTGTGGAGGGCTGTGCAGTGTGGAGCAGTACACTGTGTAGGGTTGTGCAGTGTGTGGGAGCAGTACACTGTGTAGGGCTGTGCAGTGTGTGGGTAGTACGCTGTGTAGGGTTGTGCAGTGTGTGGGCAGTACGCTGTGTAGGGTTGTGCAGTGTGGGAGCAGTATTGCAGTGTGTGAGCAGTACACTGTGTAGGGCTGTGCAGTGTGTGGGCAGTACTCTGTGTAGGGCTGTGCAGTGTGGAGGGGTAGTGGAAGAGAAGAGTGAATTTGCCTTTTCTGTGCATTCAGTCCACTGTTTGTATTTCACTATAAAGAACATCAGTGTTCCAAACTCATCAAAGAAAAATGGAACAGAATCAATGTGACTCCCTTTGATAAAGAGAGTCAAAAACACCTCTTCACCTGGCCAGTGCGGTGGCCTGTGGGCTCAGTATCTTCTGCCCTGGTGTGAAGAGCTGACGGCAGAGAGATTCTACAGTGACATCAAGAGGCAGGAATGCAGAAGGCTGGAGCCACAGACTGGGCTGTACCACACAGTGACACCTCTCTTCTCTCTCACCTGCAGAGGAAACCACTGCTGCTTTGTGCTTGAAGAATAAGACAGATTTAAGGTAGAAATAAGGCAGGTTATGCATGCCTGGCAGATGTGTAAATGACATGCAGTGTGATTTATCAACTGAATTCTCTTCCAAGAGGAGAACAAATCAAGTAATGGACTGAGCAAGTGTCGCCTTAAGTGGGACACGTTTCCGGGAAAGAGTGCCGGCCCCGCATCTGAGAACATCCTGGAACTTCGCCTCTTCCCTGTATATTATCCGTTTTCGACATTAACTCGCTATTTTCTCACAAATTCCCAGAGCACTGCAGCACTGTTTACAGGTGTAATATGTTTATAATATGTTAATATTCAAGATTGGTTCACTTGTAAATTGACCGAATCGTCCCAAAATGGCAAAAAAAGAGTATAATAACGGTATAAAAGAGTACAAATATTATTATTTTTTATTTTTTTTATCATTGCAGGGAGTGAATTTAGAGGTTGCAGTAAATATAGTTTAAAATGTGAGGCCGAGTCACACTGCCATTGCAAAAGAAGAAAGAGAACAGGGTGAGAGAGGCAGGGCTGTGGGACTCTAGAGAGGCAGGGATGTGGGACTCTAGAGAGGCAGGGATGTGGGACTCTAGAGAGGCAGAGCTGTGGGACTCGAGAGAGGCAGGGATGTGGGACTCTAGAGAGGCAGGGCTGTGGGACTCTAGAGAGGCAGGGCTGTGGGACTCTAGAGAGGCAGGGCTGTGGGACTCTAGAGAGGCAGGGCTGTGGGACTCTAGAGAGGCAGGGCTGTGGGACTCTACACAGCTCTTACAATCACACCTGCATATTCTGAGGAATACCGCAAAAATCTTTCCTCAGATATATTTGAGCAAAACCATTTAGAAAAAAATATGAATAAGTCAGAAATAAACATCACTAAATATTCATGTAAATATGTAATTCGCAATATGCATTTTATATTCACAACCTGTGCTATAATACAGTATATAAATGATTGACATTTACGCGGCATCGGTAGTAAAATATTATGAATCTAATTAAGATGAACCAATGAACCTGATTTAAATTAGAACAACAGATGAATTGTTAGCAGAGACTTGGGAAAGAAGCAGGACAATGGTGAGAATATCTACTGAACAATAAGTGTAACATGCATAAACAAATTGGAGTCCTGCCTTCCCAGGCGCAGTGCAGGGAGAATACACGTTTAATAAGGACATTGCTTGTGCTGAAAGACAATGACACTTGGCTATGTTTCCAGACCTGTTGTGCATATTCATACCAGGAACCAGGCCTGCCCTGGAACGTTCCGTGTAATGCCGTCATTACGAGACGCCATGTTCAGCGATTGACAGGACGCACGGGTGCCGTTGAGAGTTATTAATGTATACTGATTACTGTATTTTTATATTAACTGTTTGTGCTGAAAAATGGCACAAATGTGCGTATAATTGCGTGTCTCTGTGAAACTGAGTTGAATATGGGATATTTGTCAAGAATGGCATACAAACTAATTTTCAATATAATTTAAGAAATGTTTAAAATCTGGCAGATAAATATGTATATGCAAGTTGATATAAAAATAGTTGCATTGTACATTATTGTGGCTATGCAAGCACGTTAAAACACCTACACTGATAATTTCAGGCAAAACATAAAGGCCTATATCAGGGCTAGGTATATTCAATATATACATGACCATTCGTTACAGGCTGATGACAAAAATACTTGCTGCTCTTTTCCAACCAAAGGTACACTTTACTTAAAGGCGTCTTTCAACCAAACAGTTGGAATGGCAGGCTTCCCAGTGTCCTAGATCTGCAGTCCTGCATCACTGATCACAACACGCTGTCACAAAAGATCCCTCTTTTTTCATTGGTAACAGAAAACAAAACAGAGAGCAATTAATAATTTTCAGGATAATTTCCAGATTATTCTTCGTCTAGGCCCTCCTCTTGATTTCAGCTGAAAACCACGACCCAGAAATATGAAAGGTTTTTCAAATGTATTTTTAAATAACTAAAGTGAGAATTATGTATAGAAAAAAAATGTGTTGGTCTGCAACTCCATGGAGGATTATGGATACAGGGGCTGACTGATGCATCAAGGAATGGCATATCTTTTGAAACTGGCATCTGCTACAATAAATAGCCACTACTGTTGGCACTGCAAAGGAAAAACCTTAGAGAGGAACAGTGTGCAACGTGTGGATTATTATTCATGTTCAGATGGCCATTCATTCTACTATACAAAGATATTATTCTAAAATCTAGTCACTTGTTTTCTGTTGAAATAACCATTAATCTATGGCTTTTAAATGGTCTTGACTGGTCATTATAATGCTACACACAATAATTACGTGGAACATTAAACGAGGTCATCAGCATCTGTTTGGGATTTGATGCGTAAGTATTGATTTGCTGTTTTTTTCCATTGATGAAGACATTTTATCCGTAAATTTAGGTGATTTTTCCGTATCTGCAGAAACATTCTAGCTACAAATTCTGATGCATTGCATTTGCTGTGTATGAATATGCATATTATTTCTTAAATAACAAAGGAATGCCAGTAATGGTGTTTCTCTGAATTAGCTCCCAGTGTTAATTATAATAAGATTAAAGCTAGATCATTCCAAAGCAAAGTGTGATGCCGATTAATAGCCTACCATATAATTACAACTGTCAGACGACACAACGTCTACTGATTCAGGTCACTAACTGTAAAAGTAGGCTATGTAAGACCTACAGTTGAACAGGTCTAGCTCGAAAACGTCTTGCCTATTACTTACCAAATTGAACCCCGAGTCAAATTCATGTATTGGGTTACTATAATCTTGACAAACAAGAAGTAGGGTATCACTTTTGTTGTTTATCGGCTTGCTTCCTCTTTATCTCTTTAAAAAAAAAATTGTTTTGGTTCGCACTTAGGTCAATGGACGACAACACAAAACAAATAAAATTTCAATTTGAAGATACAATTTTGGATTTTTTATAATGATTTTCATTACATTTTCTTGCGACTGCGTAGCCTATACTTTCCACTGACTAACAACGCATGTAATTAACACTCAGGCGTTAATCGGTAGGCTGCGGTTTATCATCTAAGATACTTGTTGGAATCATTTTACGAGAATTGCAAAGAAAACACTCGAAGTGAAATTATAATCGAACTTTGACACTTAAACAAAGATGACAATAAAATGTCAGAAGATATTCTGAAAAATTAATAATTCCTCTTCACCAAGAAGTTAACTACTCATTACGTTTAAAATTATATTTATTCACACAAAGACTAATATTAATAATAATTATAATAATAATAATAATAATGATAATAAAAGCTTGGAAGAACAGTTTGTATACTGAAGGATTTTACATCATTAGATTGCTTTTTCTCAATTTCTTTTTGCCAGACATTACACTGAATCTCCTTTCTTCTGCAAACATTTGAAAACAAACAAAATAGTTTGCTCATACTGCACGTTAAAAACACATTTTAACCCGTATTAAAATACAAACAGAATATGATTGCAAAAAAAACCCAAAAACATATATGCATATACATATATACTAAACCCAATGCATGCTCGCTACTATGACGAAGATTAGTGATTAACAAATGACGAAAAATATTTTTTATTATTACATTTCGTTTGAAATATATATATATTTGAAATATTTACACTTCAGACTTGTAGCCTAGGCTACACACAGCTGATTAAACAGGATTGAATGCATCTCTTACGCCTCCTCTCTCGGTCCTTTCTCCGTAGTCTTATCTTTGCCCCCGGTGAGTTTCTGAAGACCGAGTGGCAGTGCACCTGTTCTCCAGTGCCTGCGTGGAGCCGTGACTACAGTACCCACGTACCATTGCGCTCTTTCACTCTCACGGTGCTCTGCGCCAGTCTGTTTGAGGAACCAGCTCTCTTGGCCTTTTTTCTGCCTTCTCACTGTTGCCTGGTGTCAACCTACGCGGAGAAGAGACATCCCTCCCCCTTCCCCCCTTAGCGGCCGCTTCCAATTTGCCTCTGCGCTTCTTATCGCCGCCTCTATTGGTTTCTGCGCTGCCAGTCAGACGCTTGTCTTTTGCTTGAGAGTTGAGTAGCAACAGCTCGGAAACATCTGGCTGCCGCAGCTCGTCGCTCCCGCTCGCTTGCCCTGTGTCTGTGCTACTGCAGGTTGTTATGGAGAGCTGTTGAAAGTCAATCTAGTTATTTTTTTCAGCCGAGAGGATTTGACGGAGCTCCTTTGAAGGAAGAGACGGAACCTTCTTGTCTGTAAGTGCGTTTATACGGGGATCTTTCAAAGATGAAAGAGGGTGTAAGGCAGTGAAAGAAAAAGTACCGTTCCTTTTCACGCGACTGTTCCCTTCCCGACAGAAATAGTTGCTATGTTAGCTAGCGTTAGCTAGATATTGAGAGACAGTGTGTCTCGACGAAGCAGCCAGCAGGGCCTGCAACACTACCCGCAACTACTGCAGGTTGGTCGTTAACGTTGGATACTTTTTTGTTCGCTCCGACTGCGTGGGTCAGTGTTCGTGTGTGCATGGAGTGTGTGTGTCCGTGTGAAAAGAGAATTGTATGACTGGTGTTTTGTTTCTAGCTCCCGTCTCGCACCCAAAGCACCAGTTCGGCTACTCCGCCGGTGTGTCTTTGGGGGAGACGGGGAGTTGATGGCTATTTTCGCTGACCAGGTTGTAATAGCTGTGGCGAGGTAGCCAGTCCACTTCAGTGAGACAACTAATACAGTGATTGTTGATTGTTAGACTATTTTCTTTTTGCAGCCAGCCTTCCAAAATCGAGTAAAAGTTTTCTTGACAGTTTGCATTATGAATAAAGTAGTGAATTGTTTGAAAGGCAAATTGCTAAACCCTCAGTGCCCTCAAGTAGCAATATAGCTACACACTGTATGCAAGCTAACACTGAATATATTATCTAACATAGCATGTGTGGCAACATGTTTTGCATTTTGGCAGGCGTGTCTCTTGTGAGATCTAAAAGCTAGTTAGTTGGATTAACGGTCGTCGCTTAATTAAACCTATTGCAACTGCAGATCCTGGATTGTTACCTGCACATTTAGCTAATCGCTGTTACAATTAATATATTGTACGACTCAGGGGCGTTAGTTCAAGAGCAAACACTATGGCTCCGTTTATGTTACATTATGTTTATTTATGTGTACCCTCCTGTGGGAGACGCTCAAAGCGTTCATTCTGGCAGTCGCTTCTACACAGTAGCGCAAGCCGTCTGGGATTGCCAAATATTTAAATGGTGCAACTTTTCACGAGTCGGGGTAAAATGAGTTAACGGAACCAAACGAGAAAACTTCCATTAAACATTGTGCTTTGAGCAATAATCAGTTCTAAACCACTTTCTCGTGTGTGCTAATTATATTTAACTTTACGTGACGCTAAGAACAGGTTGCATACGTCGGGCGAATTATCTTCAATGTTATACGCGCGTGGCAACATATTACGGGATCAGGTTTACATGATATTGCTAAATATACGTTTGTTTTTATTAGATGATTTGTTATTTGCCATATTCATTAGAAACTGTTGGCTACGAAGTAATATTTTGGTCTAATCACAGAAGAAAATTATGGAATAAAAAGTCACACATAGGCGAAATACTTTTCAAGTTCTAAAACGTAGCCACACTAGGCTTCAGTTATCCTATTGCGGAAAAATGTAATGTTGTTAAATATTGCTTGCAAGATTTATATCCATGATGGTCTCTATTTGTCATTATTCTACTATAATTTTTTCTTCTTCTTGTCAGTCGTGCAGGGGGGGTGCGCAATGAATGGCGGTTGTGGTGAAGTCACTGAACCAGAAAGAAGTGGGAAACAATATCAGCTGCGTGGATCTGTCAGTTGCAAATGTGCCGGGCTGGCCTTTGTTTATGGCCACTGGAAGGAACGCAGCCAAAAGAAGGGGGGGGGAGAAAGGAAAAAAAACTTGAGGGCATTTAAATTCTCTGTGCAGGAAACTAGGTTAGAGAAAAGTGTCGGTTTTCACACGGACCTATATTCTAAAGTTCTCCTGTACTTGGAGATTAGAAATAAAGGGGGCAGGGGGAGGGGAGGGAGCGAGCAGTTTCACACAGAAACGCCAAAGTGCATTTCCCCCCCCTCTTTTTTTAAATGTATTTTAAATGGAGGGAAGAGAAAACAAAGTTGTGTGGAGGAGAGAGGCTGGTGGCAGAACTGCAGAAGAGCAGCATATGGCAGTAAAAGGAGCACAGCTGGAGGTAGCATTTCCATCTGAACATGATGTCAGAGCAGCTGACAGGCTGCCATCCCCCTGCCTTTTATTCTAACGGCGAGGCTGGGAGTCAGTGTGTGTGGATCTGTGCGCGGGAGAACGTATCCACTTCCCCTCCAACATCTCCTCCACTCTGCATCTGTCTCTCGCGCCTCGCGTTCCCCCTCCCACCCGCATCGATTCCGCGAAGGAGTGCAGCCGGCCGGGCCACTCGGGTAGAGGACTTAATCAAGTTGATGCATACTACAGGTACTGTGAGAACAGAGGTCTGTTTGTGCCGGGGCTGCGCGTTCTCCCGGCTGCTGTCTGTCGTGTGTGGGGCTCCCAGAACGGGGGAGCAGAACATTGCTGTTTTCACATGGAAAAAGCATAATCGCTGATATTCCCTGGCAGAAAGGAACGTCTTTCAGAGGTTTTTTTTTTTTGTTGTCTTTTTCTTTTTTTTTTTGGTGGTGTGTTTATCTTAAGGCTTGCTGTGATTTTTTTGTTTGTTTGTTTTTAATTTCTTCAATTTAATTTAAGAAATATTTGCAGCTAATTAGTAAAACATTTTTTTTTTCTGGAAATCTTCTTTTAAAGTTCAGTTCTTTAGTCTCATTCAGTCTCCCCAACGTTATTTAATTTTGTAAAAACTTTGTTAAATATGTTTTCTCATGTAAATAATTATCGGTTAACTTGAATTTTAAGATCTAATCGATACAGCTCAATAGGGAACGTGTAAGTGCCTTGTGACAGAAGAGTTAAGAGGCGACTGTACAGGCTTATTCCCTGGAAGTTGTTTTAAATTCATTGTGACATTTGAAAGCTGCTCTTTTCTTTTTTACTCATCTTATTTAGTTTTTTTTTTTTTGTTGTTGTTGGGGGACTAATTTAGTACTTGCAGGGTTGAGCTGGCTGAATTGGCCAGACAGCTGTAATCGCAGTAGTCCCAGTCTTAATCTCTTTATCTGGGCTGCAGCTACCATATGGCCCTCGTCAGCTGGATCAGATGTTTGTAAGCTGCCTCCTTCGCCTGCTCTGTCCTCGCAGCCTCCTAATTTGATCGGCGCACTACCTTGTGAGCTGCGCTGTGCTCTTTATTTTTAGGCCATCTTAAGGATTAGGATTGGTGTGGACTACCAGGCACTTAAAGTGATTGTATTGTAAATCTTGGGGGTCTTTGAGGTGGATGTTGCATGGTCTGAAAGAGCGGGGTTTGTGTGTGTGTGTGTGTGTGTGTGGGGGGGGGGGGGGTAGGGGGGGGGGTGTCTCTCTAAGCTTCCTCATTAAGAGCAGTCTTGGACTCTAATGAAGGAGCGCCGCAGATTCTAACAAAGAAGTCTCATGTTAATGTGCTTTTGTAAAACGCCGTTTTCTTCTGCCATAGTTGGGCTGTAACAGGTGATTTTGTTGTGTTCTGTACTAAATGCCAGAATATAATTTTTTAAGTTATGTATAAAGTAAGTCAAAATGAATTAAATGATAGGTTGTGCATTATGTAAGATTTTATTTTATTTTAAAAAAATATATTTTTGATGTAACTGTAGAGTTATAAGGGCTCAATGCATTTTTCTGCGAAAAGTCCTTCAGCGCAGGTGGACTAGGCTGTTGAGGGTAAACCAAGGCCTCTCGCTGGGCTGTGTGTGTGTGTCCTCAGGTGGGACAGTGTGTTTGTGTGTGTGTGTGTGTGTGTGTGTGTGTCCTGTTGCAGTGCAATGTTGTGTTTGTGTGTGTCCTCACTGGGTAGTGTGTTATGTGCATATGTGTGTCGTGTTTGTGTGATGTGTGTGTGTCCTCAGGTGGGGCAGAGTGTGTGTGTGTGTGTGTGCATGCGTGTGTGTGTGTGTGTCCTGTTGCAGTGCAGTGTTGTGTTTGTGTCCTCACTAGTGTGTAGTGTGTTATGTGCGTATCTATGTCGTATTCGTGTGTTGTGTTTGTGTCCTCTTGCAGTGCGGTATGTGTGTGTGAGTGTGTGCAAGTGTGTTGTGTGTGTGTGTGTGTGTCCTCTTGCGGTGTGGTCCGGTGTAATGTGTGTGTGTGTATCCACTTGCAATGCGGTGTGTTGTGTGTGTGTGATCTCTTGCAGTGCACTGTGGTGTGTGTGTGTGTGTGTGTTTGTCCTCTTGCAGTGCGCTGCTGTGTGTGTGTGTGTGAGTGTGTGTGAGTGTGTGTGAGTGTGTGTGAGTGTGTGTGAGTGTGTGTGAGTGTGTGTGAGTGTGTGTGAGTGTGTGTGTGTGTGTATGTGTGTGTGTGTGAGTGTGAGTGTGAGTGTGTGTGTGTGTGAGTGTGAGTGTGTGTGAGTGTGTGTGTGTGTGTGTGTGTGTGTGTGTGAGTGTGTGTGAGTGTGTGTGAGTGTGTGTGTGTGTGTGTGTGTGTGTGTGTGTGTGTGAGTGTGTGTGTGTGAGTGTGTGTGTGCCTGAGAGCAGTGGGTGTTGTCACAGAGACGGTGTGAACACTGAGGGCAGGCAGGAGGTGCAGCTGTGGCTGCTGCTCATCAGTGTGGACAGGAGGAGCAGAGACTCCACACACTGCACGTCCAGCCAAACCTCAACCTGCCGCCATCACAGCTAGCTCTGCTCACTTTGCCTTTTAATGAAGGTCGAAAAGAAATACTCCTGTTTGAATTTAAATTAAGAGTAGAAAATAGACACTGAGTGAAGGAGGATGATGTTAAGGAAAAACCTTGAGCAGTGGCATGGTCTTTGTGTCCCAGTGTAGGCCTGAAAACAAAGTGTCGGTACTGATTGCCCAGTGTAAAGTACTGTGAAACGTGTGCCGGTCTGTCTGTAAGGTGCGCTGTGTGTTGCAGGTTATGTAGACAGCATGGAGTTTCCGGACCACAGCAGACATTTGCTCCAGTGTCTGAGGGAGCAGCGGCACCAGGGCTTCCTGTGCGACTCCACGGTGCTGGTGGGGGACGTGCAGTTCCGGGCGCACCGGGCCGTCCTGGCCTCCTGCAGCATGTACTTCCACCTCTTCTACAAGGACCAGCTGGACAAGCGCGACGTGGTGCAGCTGAACAGCGACATCGTGACGGCGCCCGCCTTCGCCCTGCTGCTGGAGTTCATGTACGAGGGCCGGCTGACGTTCAAGGCCCTGCCCGTGGAGGACGTGCTGGCGGCCGCCAGCTACCTGCACATGTACGACATCGTCAAGGTGTGCAAGAAGCGCCTGAAGCGGGCGGGCGCGGCCGAGCCGGGCCGGGGCGAGGAGGACGGCTCCAGCTGCTCGGACAAGGCCGACAGCCTGTCGGAGGGGAGCGGGGGCCGGGCCGCCGCCGACCTGCTGCCCAGCGACGAGGACGAGGCGGAGGCCAAGCGCGGGCTGTGGCTGAGGCTGCCCTGCGAGGCCCCGGCGGGGGAGAGCGACGCCAAGCGCTCGCCCGCCCCCAGCCCCTGCAGCTCCGCCGGCTCCCTGTCCCGCCGCGTCTCCTCCGACGCCGACTGCGTGCTCGACCTGTCCGTCAAGTCCGGCCTGACGGGCGGCTCCGGGGAGCCCCTTCCCGGCAACCCCTTCTTCTGCGGCCCCGCGGCGGCCGCGCCCGAGCTGGTGCAGGTGAAGGTGGAGCGGGAGGCCCCGTCCGACGAGGACGAGCTGGGCCGGGACTACGAGCACGCCGACCACGGCCCCAAGGAGGCCCCGCCCAGCGCCAACGGGGGCCTGCCCCGCCGCCTGGGCTACGAGGCGCAGCTGGCCGCCCTGTCGGGGGAGCTGGAGCGCGAGGAGAAGGCCAGCGAGGACGAGGAGATGCTGAGCCCGGACAGCGAGCGCGCCCAGGCCGACCCGCCCGGGCTGGACGGGGCCCTGCTGCCCTACGTCTCCAACATGCTCACCAGCGCCCCCCACGGGCAGATCTTCATGTGCCCCCTCTGCAGCAAGGTGTTCCCCAGCCCGCACGTGCTGCAGATCCACCTCAGCTCGCACTTCCGCGAGCAGGAGGGCTCGCGCGCCAAGCCGGCGGGCGACGTCAACGTGCCCACCTGCTCCATCTGCAGCAAGACCTTCTCCTGCATGTACACGCTGAAGCGCCACGAGAGGACTCACTCCGGCGAGAAGCCCTACACCTGCACCACCTGCGGGAAGAGCTTCCAGTACTCGCACAACCTGAGCCGGCACGCCGTGGTGCACACGCGCGAGAAGCCGCACGCCTGCAAGTGGTGCGAACGGCGCTTCACGCAGTCCGGGGACCTCTACCGACACATCCGCAAGTTCCACTGCGAGCTGGTCAACACGCTGTCCGTCAAGAGCGAGGCGGCCCTCAGCCTGCCCAACGTCAGGGACTGGGCGCTGGAGGACAGCTCGCAGGAGCTCTGGAAGTGAGCCGCACTCCTTCCGCCCCGGGGGGGTGACCCGGGACTTGGTAACTGAGGTAAGGGGAGCGGGCGGGGGGTCGAGGGGCGGTCTGAATCAGTCATGTTTCTTGTACATTGTTTTCGTTTCATTGCTGAACTGCACTTTAGTAGCACGTGAAAATGTTACTGCTGATTTGTCGTTATTGTTTATGTTCTTGTCGTTTGATTTTATTATTTTTTTCGACCGTCGGTAATGTCCTCGCGGTGAAAACGCGGGGTAACATTTTTTTTTTCGGCAGAAATGTTTACACAAGAGCTGGGTTTTCGGTGACCGGTCTGTATGTGACGTCATGACATTTTAGAACATGTTTTGCCCTCTTGAAGTGAGAGCGAGCTCCAGGCAGCGTGCTGTAGGTGAGACCACCTACTCTCCCGTTCTTTTGCACCACACCATCGCAGAAAGAACGTTTCACGAATAGGGTATGAAGGTACACTAAACGGGTACGGTGAACATGCATAGCAGTACGCGTACGTACAAACGTGTACGTATCTGTGTGATGCACTGCTGCAGTCTCATGTTTATCTGTCATTTCTGCTCTTGTTTTTATTAGTTATGATGGGGAAACTTGACTGATGAAAGACAAACATGGCATCTCATGCAATGTACAGCTTCCTTTTTCAAACGAACTGAACATCCTTTTTTAACCCTGATTATTATTACGATCGATAACTTGCGTTTTTTTTTTTGTAAACCGGTAACTGCAGTCACGAAACCATTATGGAAGTAAAATATTTTGATTTCTCTGCTGTTTAAGGAGATCTGTATGAAAAGGGATCTGTTGTTGCATGAATTCCACCTGTACATTTACAATGTGAATTGCTGTATTGCTGTAAACCACAACCGGTGGATTAAACGCAGGCTGCGCTGATCTCATCGGTTAAATCTCTTAAAAGAAGTACATTCTACAGCTATGGAAATGCATGATTTCAGACTTTTGGTTGTTTCTTTTGCATTTGGAGAGTGTTTTAAATGAGCCCAGTCGTTCGATTCCTGGGTAGTTTCTGTCAATAGGCAGCTTCTTTACAGTTCTGTGTGGGGTCGCAGACCTTGTGTAACTGCACTGATGAGTCTCAGTTTGCCCTGTGCGGGACCGAGACGCCGATGGATTTACACACAGCTGTCCGCTGTGAGGTTTTGGGTAGCAAACGCTGTTTATATGTCCGAACACGATTCTTTTTTTTTTTTTTTTTTTTTTTCTCTGTTCGGTAATTATTTCTTGTATTTAAGAAAAGAATTCTGCTTTGTCGGTAATTTATTTATTTATATTTTCATTCAGCACTTGCTCTAAACTTGAAATGCTGAGGTCTCACCTGCTCGTGTTCGGGAGTTCTCCCGACTTTTATTTTCTTAAGGACAGAGAGGAAGAGTTTGTGATCGGCACTACCTTTACAGTAAATCTGTTCACGGTGGACTCCAGCCTGCGTGTGTGTGCGGTTCAGTTTCAGACACACACGCGTTTACACGCCGTTTGTTTTCATTTCCAAATCGGAAATAAAATAGGCCTAGAAATTATTGAGAATATATTTGCTGGACACCCGACTTTCATATTTTTTTTATAAACAATTGAATAGAATTCAAAACTCCCTTCAGTTAATGTTATTTGCAGCCATTGTGCGAAAGCAGAGCCCTGGTGTTCTGGAGTTAGACTCGGGCCGAGACGGGAGCAGAGAAACGCCGAATGCGGGATGCCCACCTGACTGAAAGTTCCGGGGCCGGGCAGGGGCCGGGGCCGGGGCCGGGGTCCTGTCTCTGGCACTGCGTTTGGGGGTGGGAAGGAGGCGCAGGACAAGCGGGGGGCTGGGGTGGGGGGCGGAGGGGGTTGTGCTTCGAAGAGGGTCCCCATGGTAACGGCGTTTTGCACAGTGATCATTTTCCCTTTTTTTGCACTCATAATCTGTGTGGGAATACCATGGAAAAAAATATCATCTGTGGATCTTTTTTTTTTCTTTCTTTTTTTTAAAGTGTATTTTTATGCGACTTTTCTTAATGTACTTGACCGCCTTAAAACTACTGTAAATGGCTTGTTTTTTGTTGAAGGTTATTACTGGAAAACTGAAACGATGTATTATTATTGGACTGTTTATTTCATATTTTTCTTGATTAAAAAGGCTGTGAAAAAGATCTGTTAAGCATCTTCATATATCTGTGGTTTTACTTGAAAAATGAAAATGTTCAGATATTGTGGAGACTGTGCTAAGAGACTGGAGTAAATACTAAATCTGTCTGAACAGGACAATCAGTGTCTGGAGAGCAGATTTAATCCACTCTTACATTTCATTTGTCGTCCCCCTGAGACTTTCTTTGAATTTTTAATTTTGTTTTATTTTAGACATTTAGCTTTGACAATCATAGTATGTTTTATTTCTCAAGGGGTGGAGATTCTGAGGCTATCTAGTTTTGTACTTTTTTGGTGTGTTGTTGGTGAAATTTTTAAATTGTGTGCGAACTGCAATAAATTATAAGAACCTGAAAAGTCAATTGTTGTTCATTTTCTCCCATTTTGAATGTATACCTTTTTGATTTAGATTGTTACGGACCATACTAGCGCGAACAAAATAGTATTTTACATGAAATACATGATTATTTAATATACATCTATTTCTAATATTCTTTTGGGAGCCATTTTATAGGTGGGGCAAGGGGGTCAGTGTATCTGTAAATTGTATATAATAGAGGCCAAAAAATACAATGATAAAACTTTGATCCATCGATCCCAAAAACACAAATCTGCTTTTCACATGATATGTGAAACCTGGCATAGCTCCTGTGAATATAACTTGGCTCTACAAAGAGTGTAATTACTCTTACAGGTTAATACAGGGTTATAAGAGTGGTATAATTACTCTTAGTGGGTTAATAAAGGGTTATAATCCTAATTAGACCGCTATTGTGGCACCCGCCTCACCGCAAGTTTCAGGTGTGCGTGTTAATACAGGCAGCGAATAGGGACCACATCTCTATTTATTCATTTATTTAATTTTGAGTAGATATTTAGGGCAATGCGGCATCCATTTGCAACCATCTGGTTTGCAGGAGCAAGCAGAATCCGCCACAGTTCCCGTGTCACGCAGTAGAAATATTTTTCATGCTCAGGTTCCCTGGCTGGAACTTGACTAACGAGACTGATCTGATGGGAATTGTTTTCTTGTTATTGCAGAGATTTCACACTTCATTAGCTACTCCTATTTATTGAACATTTTAAATTCAAATGGGCTTCTGCATTCCAGTGAAGCGCTCTGCGGAGAAGCACGCACCTCTCATTTGTCAAAACGGTCAAATCGGTCTGTCTGCTGATGAAGACGGGCGCAGACGCACCGAAAGGTTTGGCTGGGATCAGTGCGAGCGGTCTGCGGACTGAAGCTACACTAGCAGGTGCTCTTGTGTCATCAGCGTTAGTTTTTTAATGAAGTCGAGACTCTCCATTGCCCTGAATTTAGGAAACTGCTCATACTAACAAATGTGAATTGCGATAAAAAGATTAAACTGCTCGCGGAAATTGCACGATGAAAAAAAACCTCGACAAAACAATATTTGAAAATGAGTAGGACCACCCTATTGGGCAGTGCTGTAATATTTAACTACAGACCACAGGGTGCATCAGCAATGCACAAAAAGCAAATTTGATTTATTCCGGATAGCTGGCCAGACTAAACTGAACTGGCAGAAAATTTAATTGAGAAGCCTAGACATCGTTTCTCTCTCTCTCTCTCTCTCTCTCTCTCTGTCTCTCTCCATCTCTCCCTCTCTCCCTCTCTCTCTATTAAACCTTAATTACAGAGAGTGGAGAGAGCCCTGTTGAGCAGTGAGTTGTTGGGTGGTGCTCAGAGCAGCCCTGTGCGAGGGTCCGAGCAGCCCTGGGCGGGCGGGCGGTGCGTTGGGGCGGGGCGGGGGCTGAGGAGGAGGCTGGAGCTGGGAAAATGAGCAGCAGCTTGTGAGACCCCCCCCTCCTCCCTCCCTCCCTCCAACCACACTGCACCTCCTGCCAAAGCGCTTCATGTACAGATCTCCAGAAAACAAATCAGCTTTATCTAATGTCTCGCTGCTCGGCAAACCTGGCCTTACAGATGCATTAAAGGCTGGCCACTTTGAAGTCAGCGAGCGTTAGTCATTAGGGCATGGCTACAGATGGCCCAGTGTAAGCCCCCCACCCCCAACCTCCACCGCCACCACCACCTCCTCCTCTCCGGAAACTTCTAAAGCTGCAAGTCCAATGTGCTCCTCTGCGCCGGAGATGTGGCAACATTTATCAGGCTTACTCCCCTCCTGCCAGAGCAGTCCTACCTACAGTCTGTTCGGCAAAAGACTTTCATCTCAGGAATTTACACATTCTCCCACTCCCAGGCAAAATGGAAACCGTTCGTGTGACGTGAAGTATAGCTGGCCGGCCAACTTGTTGGATCCACGGCGCTTGATGAGCTCAGATTCACTGTCAAATGCATTCCGTTTGTATTTACACAAATTCTGTTTGTGTAGACCGAAATATGTTCGTGTTGTCATCATTTTAACTGCGGGTTATTATTTTGACATGAAGATATATTGTAAATACATAAAATATGTATTTTCTAATTTTATTGAAGGACAGATCAAAAATTATTTCAGCAAAACAGAATCACATCGCATAGCTGCATAATACGAGTCTCCCCACCACACAGAATCTTATCATATTCCTAATCTGTGTGCCTCCATGTTGTTTGGAAGTGGCAAGCAAAATAATCATTTCTAATGCACTCCCTGATTGTTCCTGGAGTTTGTTACTTAACATCTGTTCGCAGAAGACAATTTGCACTCATAGGCCTGTCTATTTAAAAAAAAAAAAAGAAAAAAGATCTGCGTGTGTGTGCGTGCGTGTGTACGAGCGTGTGTACGAGTGTGTGTGTGCGCGCGATTTGCTGTAAATTTAGGTCATTAATTTGTATCTGTCCTTTGTTTACTTAAGAAAGAAGGACAAAAGGGCATCTGGAGGAACATTTGGCCCTGCCAGAGGGAGCCGGGCGCAGCATGTCGGAGGCTGCGACCAGCTTGGGCTCCTGTCTGCGGCCGCGCGCTGGTCTGCAGGAGTGCCGTGGCGTGCGGAGGGCAGAGGGGCTGCTGGGTACGGAGCAGCAGTGCCCATAACCTACATACCGCCGAGCGGCCCGGAATGAGGCCACGCTACCCGCGCCTCACCCAGGCCCGCGCCTCATCCAGGCCCGCGCTCCGAGTGGAGAAGCCTGGCTGCTTCTGTAGGTCCTCCAGAGTCAGTGTACGCGCACGTTCTCAGACGGATATTTCTCAGCACAAATAGTTTTTTGTTCAGAATCTGTTGGCCGGTGCCTCACATTGGCAGCAAATTGTGTAATTAGCGACAAAAACAAAACTTTTTTTTTTTTAAGAAATCATTTTACACTGAAACATCAAAATAAATAAATAAATGTACAAAAAAAACGAACAAAAAAAAAAAACTGAATAAACAGGCACACGGAGGAACATGGGAAACTGTTCTCCGGTTAAAACCTGGAATCCGAACGTTGAATAAAGCCTAAGTTATAAAGCGGCAGTGCCGAGCAGCTGAAAGCAGGCAGGGAGGGTAAGTTCTGTCTGCTTTTGATTTTCTGCTTATTAATAAGCCGCGCATTGTGAAGCCCCCGCGCAGACAGACGGCGAGCAACAAGCGCCCCGTCTCCGACCAGACAATACAGCGGTGTTCCCACCCATCAGCCAGCAGCCGGGGGGAGGAGGGGGGGAGGGGGTTTATTTAGCGTGCAGCAGGGGGGGGAGGGTTGGGGGGGTATTTATTTGGTGCGGGGCGGGGGCATTTTGCCGGAGAGAACACATCGCCCACACCGCGTCCTTGAACAAAAGAGGGAGACGCAACTCGAACTTGAATGTGTGTCTCTCAGTGGGAGGGGCCGCGGCCGGCCCCCGCGCTGCCTCTAAAGGAGGTCTGGAACTCTATGGAGCACTTGTGTGCCGTGAGATTAAAGGAGATGAATCCCCTTTGTGCCGCTGCAGGGACCCGGGAGAGGGGCAGAGGAACGTTCAGAGTGAGCAAACGTTCGGCCACACCGCGAGACCTGCATCCGGCTCCCAATGATGTTTATGAATGAGCTCACTTCATGCGCTGTTTACTTTTATTACTATTATTATCATTATTATTCGTTTTTTCTTTTATTCAGCAGCACATCTTACCATACATTTTGTCCAGTTTATTGACCCTACTTGATAATAATTTGAGGGATGATAAATGCTTGTTAAAGGCTCGGCATTAACATACAAAATTAAATTGTAGTTTATTCCAATTAAAATTTTAAAAATATAATTCATATATACGAGGAAGCAACAGAGAAGCAGCAGTTTACCAGTCGCGTTACTCGATTTTACAGCACTGCTGGTTTTTATTTGGGTATTAACAGTGTGCATAACCAATTTCTCAGCTGTGCATCAAGGGCGATTTCCAAACATACTCGTAACTGCTCCTGTAATTCTTAAGATATTCTTAACGGACACCTTTTTATTTATTTCTGAAGACCTTTTGAGATCCTCTGAAGGCCTCGTAATACAGCAACATGTGTGCTAAGGTCTCTGAGCAGCTGTTGGGGCCTCGTCTGCCCAAGGCAGATAAACGGGGGGAGTGTGTGCAGTGTTGATACGGGCCTTGGCAGGATTTTTGGTGGCAGCGAGTCAGCACTTTTTATCCAGGTCTTCGCTGGTGACCTTAAGAGTTCACAGGAGAAGGTTTTACAAGCCAATGTGACAAGGACCTCGGAGTGGGGCAGAGTAAGCGCTCCCTCAGGACCCTGCGGTCCGAACAGCCTTCTCTCAGTCACATCTTTCAGTCAAATGCCCTCTGGACCGCTCTCAACAATGACTGGTGAAATGTGGTCACATCAGAATCTCTCACTGGTAACACTATGTGCAGTATAATCTTAATATATTGGATATTATAAACACCATGTATACTATATTTCAGGCAATGAGGATGCATTATATCAAACTGTATAGCAATAAGAAGCGAGTAGTCCTTGCTAAAGCATCTTATCGTCTCTGTTACTTTAACCATAATGTAAAGCCGTGCTAGTGTGCGATATTGTGGGTGCGTGGGTCAGAGGGCTTGCTGCCATTTTTACTGTCGTATTCATCAGCTAGCTTTGTTAGAGCAGGAAGGAACACTTCCGTCCACAGCACGTAGCACATTCCGTTATTAAAAAGCAGCACAAACGTACAGCGTTATTAATACGAATGCTAACAGAAAACACAAACAC